>NC_028352.1:10242628-10278974 GCF_000741045.1 Vigna radiata var. radiata | reverse complement strand
TATATATATATATATATATATATATATATGCAAATTGTAAAAAATATGAAAATGTTTTAATGTTTTAATTTTAAGTAGTGAATAAAATTGTCAAAATTATTTTGAAATAAAAAATATTTCTATAAAAAGTTGATAAAATGGAAGTTATATATTCATATAACAACTTCTACAAAACAATAAAAACATTAATTATTTAAAAAATAAAAAAGCATAGGAAAATTTGAAATTTAATTGTTAAACTATTATAACAAATTTAAAATAAATTGTGTATATACAAATAATAGAAAAACTTAATTTTAAAACATTAAAATAAAAATAAGTGGAGGAAGAAGAAGAAGAAAATAACAAAGTTGTATGTATTACGTCATGTTAAAAATATTTAAAAATTGAAAGTCATATATTTAAAATTTAGATTCTTGTGAGAGAAAAGTAAAATTCAAAGTCAATGCATGACACCACTACATATTTGAAAAATTAAACTAAAGTCATTATCAAATGATTTCAGTGTATATATATATATATATATATATATATATATATATATTTAAATTAAACCAAAGTCGTCACATGATACACAATTTCATTTTAATGTAAAATACACAAAAATCTCTCCTTTTAACACCACTTTAGCATATATTTATTTTTGAAAAACTTATGTTGATATCGGATATTGTTTCCATGACTTTAATTATGTGTAGTTAATATTAATCGAAGTCGCAATTGATTAACACAACTTCAAGATTCACACATAAATCGTTTTATAATTCCACAATTTTATTTCCAGAAATAAAAAATTGTCCAATAAAATGACGATTTCTTCGTACTTAAGTCGTATCTGTACGTAATTTTTTAAAAAGTGAATCCAAATCGATAATTTTTGAAAGCTTATTAATCCAAATTGATAAATTAAAGAGTGTCATAGTACATATTTCAAGAAAGTAATCTTGTTGTTTTACTAATCATTTATCCTCCAAATTAATTGTATATTAACGTTAATTTTGCGTGTTCAATTATTTCAATAAATAGAGTTAAACAAAACTGATATTTTTGTAATAAGATTGTTAGCCTTTTCTTATTGTACTCAAAACAAAATGTCAGTAATATATTTTTTTTTCCAAGTATCATATACCTTTAACTTTTACTATCAACCAAATAAATAAACTATTATTTATGTTTTTCCATCTTTAATTAGTTGATAACTTTCATCAATATTTCCTTTAAGAGTTTATCTAAAAATTGAGCATGAAAAACTATGTCAAAATCAAAAAAAGAATACTTCAAAAATTAAAAATTAATTTAAACAATTAGTAAAACAATTTTTAATAAAAATGTAATATTTCTAGAAAATAATATCTGTTCAACGCCCTGCCGCCATTAAAGTTGTAATAATTTATCTGGTGAGAGTGACACTGTTAAACAACCATGGCTACAAAGTCATATATGCATTCAAACAAGACATTGATAATGTTACCTAAAATGGCATGAACCACCCATTTTTTGATGAATTTGCAGAAAATAAAGCGTCCGAGTTGATGATAACTCCACCCACCCATCACTCTGACCATCATCGTCACAGAACTCATGCTCCAACTGCACACAAATGGCTCGTCTCATCATTTTCGGCTTCAAAATTTGAAAAACTTTAATACTACATGACAAAGAATGAGTCAAAGTTTTAATAATTTCTCAAACCCTAACAAACCAGCTCACCTATAATAATTTAGAACATCCTTAGTTCAGTAGGATTTTCTCAATTAGGTCTTTATATTGTAAAATCTTTCAATTAAGTTCCTAATTGTGAAAAATTGAATCAATTTAGGGTTTTCCGTTAATTTGGGTGGACGACATTAAAAAATAATGTGCGTGGCAAAGTGACACTATCAACTTTTACTGACATAACGTGCTGAGTTGGATTTGTTTTATTTAAATATTTAAAAAAAACTTAATGAAATCAAAACACCATATTTCTTCTCTAACCAAGATTTAGTTAATTCCCTTGGAAGATTCAGAGAACCCTAATCATAGTCTTTTTTCCAATATTGGGTTCTCTTCCTTCCCAGCCAAACCCAGTTTTGGGTTCTTCTCCTTCTTTGTTCATTCTTTCTCTCGGAAAAAGCTCAATCTTGAGACTCTTCGTCTCACACGAGAAGCGGATTAGGGGAGCACGAGCACACACCTTTGTCTTCTCCTTTTTTTTTTTTTTCATTTTCGTTCAGAAACTTCTCCTTCCCCAAATCATTTTTGGCTTGCTTCGTTTCGCAAGCTGGAGGCTCTGTTTTCTCCTATCTCTTCCTTGGGTTCTGGCACGGTGGTCGTAGGAAGGAAGGGCTCGAGTTCGTTGAACCAGGCACGACAAAGGCGCAGTGAGGGCGTTCTCGTAGTGGTGGGAATCACGGAAGCCTCTTGGTTCATAGCTCACGGTGGGTGGAGTGCAAACAGTGTCGCGGTGGCGGGCGAAGGCAGCGACGATGTGTTGCGAGAGGTACCGGTGCGGTAGTGGAGTGCGTCATGTTTACGATCTGGAAATTTTGGGTTTTTGGAATTTGAAAACCTCAGGGATTTTATGTCTTGGAATCTGATTCCTATAATTGAGTTTGAAAGGAAGGATTTTTGATTTCTTAATTGTCCCTTCAATTTGTTTTTTTTTTTTTGCCATTTTGGATTCCTTTTTTTGCAAATTTGGGGTTTCACGGTGGTTGTTGGTGGCTAGCGGATGGCGTCAATAGAGATGGTAGTGAATGCCGCCATAGGGTCACTGGGCTGGAAAGGGTAGCAACACCTTGTCAATGAAACGTCTGATTATAAGACAGAGAATTAAAAATAATAAGCTTCTATTCTAAACATAAATTAATAAAGAAAAAGAAAAATTAAAAATAATAAGCTTCTGATTCTAAACATAAATTAATAAGGAAAAAGAAAATTGAAAATGACGCTGCGTTTTAATTACATTCAAGTTGTTTAAATATGTAAATAAAATAAATTCAACTCATCACACTAAATTTTGTCACGTCAGTAAAAGTTGATAATGTCACCCTGTCACGCACAACATATTTTAACGCCATCCACCTAAATTAATAGTAAAGACTAAATTGATTCAATTTTACACAATAAACACTAGTGCAAAATTGACTTTTAACGTCACCCCTTAGACGTTAGTTAAGCAGGGGTCCGACGAAATTAATGACCGGTGGCACTTTCGTAAATAAGTTGCCAATATAGACGTCAGTTAAGAGGGACCTCGACTTCTATAATATTATATACGCCAGGGCCCTCATAACCGATGTCTATAGGCCCTCATATACCTCATATACATCGGCTCCCCCAAATAGACATTGAAACTAAACGAAAAAGTTAATAAAAAATATTTTTTTATTTTATTTAGACGTCTGTTACGAGGGGAGTCGACTTATAAAGCCCTTTAGACGTCTGCTATTGGGGGAACCGACGTCTAAACCCTAAATCCAGGAATTTAAAAAGTCACTTTTTGACTCCATTTAGATGTCTGATCCCGCCACTCTAACTTCTAAAGCCCTTTAGACGTCTGTTATTGGGAGAACCGACGTCTAAACCCAAAACCCAAAAATTTAAAAAGTCACTTTTTGGCTCCATTTAGATGTCTGATCCCGCCACTCCGACTTCTAAAGCCCTTTAGACGTCTGTTATTGGGGGAACCGACGTCTAAACCCTAAACCCAGAAATTTAAAAAAGTCACTTTTTGCCTCCATTTAGACGTCTAATCCCGCCACTCCGACTTCTAAAGCCCTTTAGACGTCTATTATTGGGGGAACCGACATCTAAACCCTAAACCCAAAAATTTTAAAAAGTCATTTTTTGACTTCATTTAGACGTCTATTATGGGGGGAACCGACTTCTAAAGCCTTTTAGATGTTTGTTATAGGGGAACCGACTTCTAAATGCCGGCATTAAAACACCGTTATGCGCACTCATTGTTCATCATCTTCGTCACGTTTTCTCTCTACGGGTTACGCTTTTCAGGTTCGTTTTCTCACTTTTGCACCTATTAAATTAGTTTTACAACGATTACATCACTCTTTGATGCATTATCTTTCATTTGAATCACGAGACAGTCATTACGCGCACTCATTGTTCATCATCTTCGTCGCGTTTTCTCTTTACAGGTTACATTTTTCAGGTTTGTTTTCTCACTTTTGCATCGTTTTAAATTAGTTTTACTCCGATTACAACACTCTTTGGTGCATTATCTTTCATTTGAACCGATTAAAATGCGTTTTCGCTGGGTTTTGGTGCAGTTATTCTCATGTCCTTGGGCAGCGTTCTTTGGCGGCTTGCGTTTTGCACTCTCCAATTCCCTCCACTATATTTTTAAAATCATCCAATAAAAAAAACATACAATACATTCTCTTCAATTAAAATATAAAATTGTAAACTCAAATCACCATTAGTCAGGAGTAACCTCAGAGACGTCTTACCTGTATGGATCAGACGTCTATATAAACGTCTATTGTAACTATGTTCGACGTCTATGTAGACGTTGGTGATGTACACAATCGACGTCTACATAGACGTCGGTCATATCCTGACTGATGTGTAATTAACGTCATCTGAATAGATGTCAGTTCCATATGTGACGTTAAAAGTCCAAAATAATCGACGTTAAACCGTGTTTTTCCACTACTGAAAGGATCTGATTGAAATCATTTAAAATACGAAGACCTATTTGAGAAAATTATACAAAAATAGGGATCTTCATCGCTTCTAGAACTCACTAGAGTAAGTTCCCTCGTACAGGAAGAGTAAGTTTCCCACTGCTATTTGATGTTATTTTATCTCAAGTGACGTAGAAAGAAGGTGGAGGTGAATCTGTATGCGACATCCTTTGGATAAAGCAAAATGAACACACCTTATCCTAAATTTTCACTTTAACACAAAATTCCAAGACCATTAGATCCCGTTTGATTTAAGACAATAGTATATCGTTTAAAGTCCTCCGTTTTGTCCTATATTGGGTTACGCATGAAAGTGCTTAGAAAGGTTTTGTCAAACACATGTTCTTTCATGTCTACATTTTATATATATATATATATATATATATATATATATATATATATATATATATATATATATATATATATATATATATGTATATTTATATTTGTGAATGACTCTCCAACACTATTTACTTTTCAAAACATTAAATAATTGTGTTTGTTACTGTTTTAAGATAATAGATGTTGTATTTTTTTTAATATATTGCTTATTTTATCAAGAATGGGAAATTTCCAATTCGTATTTAAATTTTATTTTCCTTAAATTTTGAATAACTGACGGGAAGCTTTCACGAATTTCCCAGTTGCTTTTGTATACTTGTAAAATGATCACATAATTTATGTTTTTTTTTTATCAAATATATTTAATCAATGATAATTTTGTAGTAACTGTTTCCTTAGTTGTTTAAATTTAATATTTAATACTAAATATTATCATTATTAGTTATATAATACTTATAAATGAAATATATAAAATTTAAACTAATTTTTCCATGTTATAGAATATGTTATATTTATTTATTATTTTATACAACAATAATCCAATAATTCAACCCAATTTAGATTAAATAATTACAACCCGATGAGCATAATTAATCTGTAAATGATGTTTATTGATGAACTATCGACATACACAAATCTGTTGGTAAGTGGTTGTTGGAAAACTTTATCAACGAATGTAGGAAATTCATTAATAATGATAAAGTATTGACAAATATATCTATCAATAATAAAAACGTGTAATTTATTGAAAGACATTACTCATAACTTTTGTTAGTAATTTTTATGATTAGTTACATACGAAAATATTCGCTAGTAATATTAATTACTATATATTGACAAATCTTTGTAATGAATTTCATATTGACAAATACTTCTGCTAGAGAGACCAATTAGTAAATTTAAATTAATTAATGAAAAATGGTATCACCCATTATTTATGCTTGTTCACATTATTTGAATTATTTGAAAAATGGTATCACCCATTATCTTTGTTCTAGTATATTTAATCGTCACACATTGTTTCAAAATAATATATAGAATCGTTTGATAAACAAAACAACTATAAAAATTAAAGATAGTTTGAAAATGAATGATCATCACATGAAATCAAAGAAAAGTATGAAGTTGTTTGAAAAATAGAAAAAATATTACAACCCAAAATCACTTGAAATTAACAGTCATCACATCTGACCAAAGCAATAGGTAAAGTTAATTAAACACCAAAACGACTATTATAATATGAGATTATTGAAAATGAACAATCATCACATCATTTAAAAAAAATAAAGGCATTTTCAAAACAAAACTACTATTATAATCCAAGATCATTTGGAAATGAACAATCATCCTATAAGATGAAAACAACATATAAAATTGTTTGAAAAAAAATTATCATTTGATAGTTTTTTTATATTAGTATAGTAAAATATTAAGAAATCTTTTACAAATAAATATCTTTTCTTGTTCTTTATCAACAATTCAATTATCACTCCTTATAGATGGAACTTAACTTCTTTAAAGTTTCACCCTTTTCATCTTGGAAAATCTACTCTCCTTTTTAGTAAGAAAAGTTTTATTTTTAATTTTAAAATTTTAAAAATAATAATATCCTGTCTTATAAAATTTTATAATTTAAAGAAAAAAGAAAAAAAAATATGAAATGACTCCAATTTTAAAGAATGTTTAAAAACTTATACTTCGATATAGAGTATTTGCAACCAATTCAATATGATAACTTCATTTCTCTTAAAAATTGAGATTGAATTGAGTAAACAAAGTAAAATATTTTTCATATACCAAAAAATAAAATAAAAAGTCACATATAATTAAAAATTAAAAAAAAAATAAGAATTTTGTAAAATATAACTAACAAAATTATAATCAAGCCTAATATTTACTAAGAAACATGTATACTTAAATATTTTTTGTAATAATGTAAAATATGAATAGAGTCATTGAAGTGGAAAGTAATATATGCAAGTGGAAAACGTTATTTGTTAGCATTGTTCATACATAATTTCACCTATGCACAGTGTTGACAGAGTGCTTCTAACTATTTCATTTCCTTTACATTGTTTCAGTGAGGTAATAATGTCAATTTATACTGTAAGCACTTTCCAATAATGTGAATAAACCACCCACAAATGTTAACATAAATAATAATTTCAGATGGTTCCGACTTGTTAAATTCGTAAATACATTACATACTTATATTTATATTATTTAATTTTCAAGTTTTTTTTATTTTAAATTTTATTTTGATCAAATTTAGTATTTATTTTTTCAGTCTCTTATTTTAAATTTCATTTTAGTCAAATTAAATGATAATTCCTTTATTAATATTGTAGGTATAGTATTTTATTTATTCAAATTTTATATTTCATCTAATGTCTTTTTTTTTTTAACTTTTCTCTTTTTATCTTTTTCAGTTTTTCTTTTAATATTTGTCGAGTTTTGTCTTCATAAAGGTTTTGATAAAGTCTTGTTCATTTGAGTAGATTTGAGGGAGAGTAATTGAGAGAATTTGAAAATAAATTTTGTTGTTGTTTATTAATAGATTTGGAAACAAGTGAGAGTGGATTTGGAAGTAAATTTTTTTAATCTATCATATAAATTAAATCCTACACTAATTCTCACAAACGTTACTTCCAAATATGCTCTCGTTTACCTCTAAATTTACTCAAATAAACAACAAAAGAAATCATCTTCACATTCACTCAATTATTCTCCCTCATATCCACAAGAATGTTTAGGAATTTATTTCTATTCCATTTGAAGGATTGCAAGATTTTATATGGTTGAAAATTTTATCATATATTTTCAGACTATTGAGTGTTTAAGGGCAACCACCAACTTTTTGTTTGCATACTTTGCTTTGTTTTTTAGTAAACAACCAAAACACTTTTGCCCGGAAACACTCGAGAGAGTGCTGGTCAATTTCATCGAAAAGATATAGGTGTATTTTATTTTTTAATATATGTAAATTTTTAAAAAATTATAAAAAACAATCAAATTGTATTTAAAAAATACGAATTTAAAATAAAAGAATTATTTTAACACGACTTCAATTTTAATAAAATTGTGATTTTAATTTTTTATCATTATTAAACTCATACAAACTAATAATGATTTCATTTTGTTGTCATTATGTTTGGTTCATTTTTATTTTTCAAAAGTTCGTACAACTAGTAAACCACTCTTTCATACATTTTTTTTTTAAATAATACTGTTGTATTTCGTTTTATGTTTTCATTTTTATTTTTATTTTTTTTAATTTAACTTTTAGAAGTCTTGAAGTAACTACACCACTTCTGTTTTCTTTTCTCAAATACTGATTTTACCTTTTTATTATATAATTTTTGTTTTATTTTTTAAAATATATACATCAATTAGATTAATAGAATTTTTAATTTATTTAATGTTTTCCAAATTTATATATATGACCTTTTTAATATTGAGATATTTATTTAAATAACTTAATCTTTTTTGTTTACTTTAAATAAATTATTTCAATAATTTGATTAACAAAGTTTTTAAATAACAATTACACAACATTTAAAAATCATATTACTTAACAAAATAAAAATATTTGTATAGAAAATTTTAAAAACTTAAAAAAGTAAAAAGTAAAAAATATATATAAATTTTTAATTTTAATTTATTAATCAAATTATTAAAAATTTATATTAAAATAAAAAATTTAGACAAGTTTAAAAGATTTAAAAAACTTATTAGTCAAATTATTCAAAATATAATAATTTAAAGTAAAAAAATGAATTATATAAATAGATATCTCAAAATTGAAAATACATGAATATATAAAAATTGAAAAATCATTAAAAATAAAAAAATTATAAATCAAATTAATATAAAAATTTTAAAGTAACATAAAAGAATTAGAAACAAAGAAGAAGCCAAGTTTGAAAAAAAGAATATGAAGATGTTGTGTAATAACTTCATAACTTCTATGAAATAAAGTAAAAAGAAAAAACAAAAACAAAAACGTGAAAATCGTGAAACAAAATAGAATGGAATGGACATAACTGTGTAAAAACGTGAAGTTGTTAGTAATAAATAGTTGTATATCTAAAACATGATTTCTAAAGTCATGTGTAAATACGACTACTTTATTTTAAAGTCAGGTTTATTAAACACGATTTTTCTACTTTTGTAAGTTTTTAAAATTTGTCTATATCTATAAATTTTGTTAAAAGTTACAACAATTTCGTAACTTACATATGCTTATAATTTCTATTCTTGTATTATTTCTTAAATATTTGTGTAGATATTTTCAAGTTCATAATAAGTTATAAGAAAATCGAAAGAGTCTCTAAATAAAACTTGAATAATAAAAAGTAAATAAATCAAGAACTAAAATATTATATAAATACTATATCAAAATAGTATGTTAATCCAAAGAAATTGTTTATTAATAGGAATGAAAAAATTATCTCTGAATCTTTATTTTTATATTGGTAGATATTTTAATAGTTACTTATAAATAAGTTAGATATGAGTATCATATTATCCATAACAAGTATCTCTAACATATTAAAATTAAAATTTAATTTATATTTTATTAAATTAAATTTAATTAAAATTAAAATTTATTTTATTAATATACGTTTAATTAATATTAAATTTGTATTTGTATTTAAATTTTAATTTGTATTTTTTGTAATTTTATTTATATTTTGTTTTAAAAATTTATAAAATAATTTTTTCAAATATTTAAATTTTAAAATATTCAAAAATATTTTTAAATAAATACCTGATGGATAATGAAACATTAACAAATAAACATTATGATCTCTAATTACTAATCTAATCAATATATATTACATCAAGTTTTCTAGTGTATGTTAATATTACATTAGTTAAACTAGTAATTAATATAATATACATATTTTATTCACATAAATATCATTGTATATCTTTCTATAACAATTTGATATGATGATATAGAATGATATTTTTACACGAGTATTAAATTATCTTTTGGTTAAACTTTTCACTTTTATTGACTCTAAAATCTGTATTTTACAAGTTTCTTTGACCAAACATACACAAAATGGATGTAAATAATAAGTTTTATGTAATAATAGTTAAATAGATTGAGTTGATTGAAAATTAAATAATAAAGTTTAAGGACCTAAATAGAAGATAATTAAAAAAAAAAAATCATTTGAAAACCTTCCCATAGTTAACAAGAATGACAAATAATTTAAACCTAAAAAAAACTACCAAAATTTGACATTTTACTTTAGGTTCTATAAAAAAGAAGGGCACCACAGTAAATTAATAATAGAAAACTTAAATGAGTTACAACTTGCGGGCTAACTTGACCCACCAAAGGTTTGAGCTGGATTGAGTTTAGAAAATTGTATTTTTTTTATGCGGATCAATTTTTAATTCTACTCATTTAAACCTCGCTCATCCCGGTTGAACCCATTATTGACTCATCAACCCATATAATTTTATTTTATTAATTTATTATCTTACGAAATCCTACAAAATACTCTCCTCATTTACCATGATTGTATACCAAGAAATATTATTTTGTAATTTTTTTTTATTATTTTTAATTGTCTTATGTGAAATTTATTTAGATTTGAATTACAAAAGTTTATAATTTTTTTATTTAAAATTTTTTTAATTAAGTGAGCTAGTGAGTCAAATCGTTTAATCCATCAACCTGTGATGGGTCGGGTCAAGTTTGAGTTTTTTTGACTTACTAATAAATGAGTGGAATTGGGTTGACTCACTAAATGATCAACCCGTGGTGGATCGAGTCGAATGATCTATTTTACATCACTACTGAAAAAAGAATTACCATAGTTAACAATAATGACAAATAAAAAAAAAAAAACTTAATCTTCAAAAAGGATAAAAGGGCACCACGGTAAATTATAAAAGAAAACTTAAGGCCTTGTTCACTTGAGTGGATTTGGGGAGAATAATTGAGAGGATTTGAAGATAATTCTTTTTGTTGTTTATTTGAATAGATTTGGAGGTATATGAGAGTAGATTTGGAAATAAAATTTGTGAGAATTAATGTAGGATTTAATTTATATGACAGATTAAAAAAATTTACTTTCAAATTCACTCTCACTTACCTCCAAATCTATTCAAATAAAAAAAAATTATCTTCAAATCCTTTCAATTACTTTCTTTCAAATTCACTCAAGTGAACAGAGTACAGAAAAACAACTAATTTACACCCGCCGCAATAAGAACGAGGATGTTAACTGATAATGCAGAGGTGTATGA
Source organism: Vigna radiata var. radiata (assembly GCF_000741045.1). Lineage (NCBI taxonomy): Eukaryota > Viridiplantae > Streptophyta > Magnoliopsida > Fabales > Fabaceae > Vigna > Vigna radiata. Next base: position 10,267,674 of record NC_028352.1, on the reverse strand, counting down.
AGTGAATGCAACAGAAAGAGTAAGGGAGAGATTGAGAAAAGTAAGAGAATGCGAGAGCTGAGTAATTCTCATTTAGATGAAAGTTGCCTTTATAAGGCAATGTACAAGAATAACAGATAAGCTCTTTTTAACAAAACGACATAGTTTGGTTTATTTACAACACTTCCCCTTAAACCAAACTCTTTAGACTTCTAATACCAACCAAATTTCTCAGTTTTTCAAACCTTCCCTATCTCAAGGCGTTGGTAAAGATATCAGCTGCTTGTTCTTTAGTGGGACAGAACACCAACTCTAATTTCCCTTGGTTGACACGTTCTCTTAGGTAATGAAATTTCATTTCTTTGTGTTTGCTCCTACCGTGTGATACTGGATTTCTTGAGAGGCTTATAGCTGACTTGTTATCTACCAAGAGTTGCACTGGTTTCTTGTATTCAACCTTCAATTCATCTAGAATGGCTTCAAGCCAAACACTTTGAAACACTGCTTCAGATGCTGCTATGTACTCTACTTCACAGGAAGAGAGTGCTACTACCTTCTGTTTTCTAGAACACCATGAGATTTTCGTTCCTCCATACTTGAAAAGGTAACCATGTGTGCTTTTTCTTTCCACCTGATCACCACACCAATCTGAATCGCTCCACACCTCTAACACTCTATCCCTGCTGCTGAGTTTTTTTTTGGAAAAAATCAGCCAAAGTCCGCTGTAGCTTTCAAATACCGAAGGATATGTTCAGCAGTGGTGAGATGAGTATGTCTTGGGTCGCTCATGAATCTGCTTACCAAGCCAACTACGAAGCTTATATCTGGTCTACTATTACAAACAAATCTGAGTGACCCAAGTATCTGTTTGTAAAGGGTTGCATCAACTTGACTTTCTTCTTCCAAACTTGACAGCCTTAAGTTCGCCATGATCGGTACAATAGTGTTGTTGCAGTTTAACATGTTGAACCTCTTCAGGATATCATTTATGTATCTTCTTTGATGAAGTAAAACTCCATCTTTACTGTGCACAAACTCCAGCCCAAGAAAGTAAGTCAAATACCCAAGATCAGTCATATCATATTCTTCTTTCATGCTACTTTTAAACTTTGCAATTTCTTCTTTGGAGCCTCCTGTTATGAGGATATCATCTACGTACAAACATATCAACAATGTTTCTTGTTGACCAACAGATCTCACGTACATACCAAATTCAACAGGGCACTTCTGAAATCCCATCCTTAACAGCAATGTGTTTGTGTGATTATTCCAGGCCCAAGGTGTCTGTCTGAGGCCATACAATGCTTTGTGCAAACGGTATACTTTCTCCTCTTCATCTTTCTTCACAAAGCCAGGTGGTTGCTTTATATATACTTCCTCCTCAAGTGGACCGTTCAAGAAAGCAGATTTTACATCCATTTGATGGATCTTCCAACCTCTCAAATTTGTTATAGCCACAACCAATCTCACCGTTTCCAATCATGCAACTGGTGCATAAACTTCAGTAAAATCAATTCCAGGTTTCTGCAAGAACCCCTTTGCCACCAACCTTGCTTTCAACTTGGCTATGCTCCCGTCTGGTTTGTACTTTGTTTTAAACACCCACTTGACTTCAATGGCTCTCTTGTTCTATGGTAGCTCCACCAACTCCCAGGTTTTATTCTTCTCTATAGACCTCAACTCATCCAGCATAGCCTCCTTCCACTTTTGCATTGTGATAGCTTGTTCCCATGCAAGTGTTTTAGCATCAGCAAGCAACGCGTAATGAATAATATCACTTGAATCTATAACTTCATTGTCTGTGAAAGTTTCATGATCTGCAAGCCTTGAAGATGGGAAACGAGTTCTTTGTGAACGTCTGAAGTTAACTTCTTTATCATTAATTGTCTATTCAACCTCATCAGATTTCTTCTCCTCCAACCAACTAGTAACAACAACATTAGAATTTAAATTCAAACCAGTCTTAGCTTCCCCCCACTTGAACATAACACTCTCGTCTACTATTACATCTCGGCTTATCACAATCTGCCTCTTCTCTAGATCATACAACCTGTACGCACCTGTTGCGTGATAACCTACAAAGATGAGAGTCTCACTTCTGTCATCAAGTTTTTTCCTTCTTTCAACTGGGACATGCTTGTAGCACACCGAACCAAATATTTTCAAGTGATGAACACACGGTTGTCTTCCTGTCGAAGCTTCTTTTGGGGTGCAATCAGCCAAGGCTTTAGTTGGGCTCCTATTCAACAAGTAGACTGCAGTTGAAACCGCTTCTCCCCATAGACTTCGAGGCAAACCCTTTCCTTTAATCATGCATCTTGTCATGTCCAGCAAAGTTTTGTTTCTTCTCTTGGCGAGGCCATTGTGTTGGGGTGTGTAGGGGGCTATCACCTCATGAACAATTCCTTTGTCTTGGCAGAATTTGTTAATTTCTCCCGAGTTGAATTCTCCACCTCCATCAGTTCTGAAGACTTTGATCTGCAGAGCTTTTTCTCTCTCGACCATGGCACAAAATTGAAGAAAATATGAGTGGACTTCCTTCTTCTCTTTAAGCAAATAAATCCATTTCTTTTTGTATATTCATCAACAAATAGAAGGAAGTATTTATTACCTCCCAGTGTTTGTATGTCGAGAGGTCCACAAACGTCAGAATAGACAACTTCCAGAGGCTATTTCGCTCTTTTGATCATAGCCTTCTTGAACTCTTTCCTGGTTTGCTTCCCAATGACACAACCTTCACAGATTTTATGTGAAGCAGCAATTGTAAGGATACCTTTCACCATATTTTTATCTTTCAGCTATCCCAAGCTTCTGAAATTCAGATGCCCATACCTGTAATGCCATGCCCAACTTTCTTCTTCAACATTTAGAGAGGATAAACACTGTATTGCAACAGCGCTTAGATTGACTTTGAACGTTCTATTCTTGGCCAATGATGCTTTAAAGATCATTCTCTTCTTCTTATCAAACACATCTATCAGATTCTTGTGCATGTGCATGGTGTACCCTTTTTCAAGAAGTTGACCGAGACTCAACAAGTTGCTTTTCATCGTTGGAATGTACAGAACATCGTCCATGTAGGTTATTCCACCGTTCTTGCAATTGATCAGTATTCTGCCTACACCTTCTGCCATCACGGTACTATCATCAGCAAACCTTATAGTGCTCTTTTTCTTCAAATCCAGACTTACCATCCACTCCTTTCTTTCGGTCATGTGGTTAGAACACCCGGTGTCTAAATACCAACATGAGTCGTTCTCGGTGTGGTTGTGTAAGCTCGACATTATCACACGCTCAACTTCTATATTCTTCGTTGCACAACTCTCCTTCTCTGGTTGCAACGCGTGTTCGAAATTACTCAAACGACTTTCTGCATGTTGAGTTTCTTCTGGTTGCAACATGTGTCCTTCTTTGCAGCGACACCTGTCTCGCACTTCTCTTATGTTTACTTTCTTTTCTTTATTTTGTTCTGAAACGCACATCAATACAACGTGTTCCGATTCTGAATCGCAAGTTTCTTGTGCCAAATTCGCAGCTTCGTCATTCTTGGTTTTCTTGTTGCTTTCGTTATGCCAGCACTCGGAAGAGTAGTGGCCAAATTTACTACACGTGAAACATTGCACGTTTCTTTTGTCGATGCTCTTTCTGCCGCCTCTACCTCTGGGTTTTCCACGCCCCCCATAACTACCTTCTCTTTGATCGTTGTGGTTTTCTTCTTTGATCTGTTCGGAGTTATTGGAGAATCTTCCTCCATTACGACCTCCACGATCGCCTCGTGTTCTGCCTTGTCCTCTGCCAAATCCGCGACCCTTTTGAATTTTAGCTTGCAATGCCTGATTCACGTTCTGAGTTGCATCTTTTTCTGCAGTTTTCCTTTCTAACAACCGTTGTTCATGGGCTTCGAGTGAGTTTTGCAACTCTTCAACTTTCATTTTCTCCAAGTCTCTACTTTCTACAATAGCCACGACAATATGGACGTATTGGGACGTTAGAGTTCGCAAGATTTTATGGACTATCTTCTTGTGCTTGACAACTTTTTCGCATGCCCTCATTGTATTGACAATCACTTGGATCCTGCCGATGTATTCTCCGATAGTTTCTTGTTCCCCCATGTTCAGAAGCTCATACTGCCGCCTCAGTGACTGTAGCTTAATCTCCTTTATATTTCCAGCAGTTCCATATCCATCCTGTAGAATCTCCCAAGTTTCTTTTGCTATCGTGGCCTTGGACCCCTTTTGGAAGATTGTTGCTGAAATACATTGATGCAAGATCATGCGTGCTTTACAGTCTAACTTTCTATTCTCTTTATACGCCTTCTTTTCCTCATCAGTAGCGTTCTTTGCGGGTTCTTTAAACCCAATCTTCACGATTTCATCAATCTCCTGGAAACCAAGGATAACATCCATCTTGACGCACCAATCTTCGAAGTTCTTTCCGTCAAATATAGGTAGGTTACTCTGGATCATCCTCGCCATCCTTTCAACGTGTAGCAATGCCTCCCAGGATCGACAAACTACTGCTTTGGATACCACTGATAATGCAGAAGCATGAGGCACTGATAATGCAGAGGTGTATGAAGTGAATGCAACAGAAAGAGTAAAGGAGAGATTGAGAAAAGTAAGAGAATGCGAGAACTGGATAATTCTCATTTAGATGAAAGTTGCCTAGAAAAGTAAGAGAATGCGAGAACTGAGTAATTCTCATTTAGATGAAAGTTGCCTTTATAAGGCAATGTACAAGAATAACAAATAAGCTCTTTTTAACAAAACGACATAGTTTGGTTTATTTAAAAAAAAAATAGAATATGAAATGCAGAAAAAAAAACCAAACATGCAGTTTAACAATGAGGATATTATTGGAAAATGAAATTGTGGAATGATAAAAAGAACCACAAAACGGGACAGCTATCAAAGCTCTAGATATGGGTACATGGTTAATTTAAAGAAGTAACACAAGAAAATTATAAAAATTAAAGAAATTATAAATATAAGAATTTTAGAATAAAGATAATTTTATTTTCCGTTGTCGATTGTTCGTTTACTTTTGACCGCAGGCGGAACAGTTTTTGTGCTTGTCTAGACTTGTGTTTTGAAAATCTTGGTGAATTCTCATTCTGGATTTTTCTTTGATAAAACTTTCAAAGCTTCACACAACCAACATCTTTATTACATCATCATCACTTTCCTATTTCTTATTTGATTCAACATCTAAAATGCTTCTTAATCAATATAGCAAGAACCTTGATATTGTATTTGGATGAAGAATTTTTAGAAAATAATAAGTTTTATAACAAATTTAAACTCTATAACAAAATTTGGTCACTGGAGAGTTAAGTTTAAAAGAAATTAAAATTTAAAAAAATTATGGGACAGAATTCGATATTTTTTAAAATATAGAAATTTAAAAATTTCCGTTATATATATAATATTTTTATCCAAACATAATATAAACATTCATCGGATAGAATGACGAGAATAATAAATTTGTTTTCTTCGTAATAATTATTTAAAAGTCATAGCAATAGTAAATATAATTTGGATCACAATATACTAGGGTAGTGAATACATAACTACTAAATTTTTTATTGTTTGTTTTTTACATAAAATTTAATTAAAATGTATATAATGTATACTATGATTCTCTAGTCAGCTTAAAAATTAGACAGTTGATTAGTTTATTATTTAACAGGAATTGAGATTGGACTAAAATCAGAGTTAACGTGAAGGATGATTATGTTAAGACTAAATCAAACAATTACTAATTGAGTCATAATTAAGTCAGTGCTAATGAGAAGCTCATATTGAAATCTATAAATACAGGTATATAAAATTGTGATAAATAATTACATTCTTTATACATTTATTACTAATACTATTGAATCTTTATTAACTTTAGCATCCGTATATTTTTGTATAGTTTAACCAAACAATATGAAGTAAAAGAAAAACTTTGACTCGAGCTTGAAGTTCTGTCACGAAAAAAAAAAACTAATCTAAATCTCATAAACCGAAATATACAACATTATATCATGATTATTAATTTTACACTAATTACTTCTAAAGCAACTTTTAATTAGCTAATATTGTAAAATTGAAAGTATGTCAAAATTATATGCAATTGATTTTTGTAATTTTATAGTATACATTCCGATTCCCTCATCAACATGAGTGATTGTCGTTCTCAAAATCAAAAACCAAGTTGCTGACACACAAATCTCTTTTCTTTTTTCCCCTTAAGGAAATTAGGAAAACAAGAGTCAACTCTTATTTCCAAAATTTCCTCCAAAATCAAGAACATACGAGCAAATGTGCAAGACCACTTCTATAACTTCAAGCGTATTCTAGACTAACAATTACCACAAGTAAAATGGTTCTGTCCCATAAGAGGAAATGTCAAAATAATTTTCATCAAGTGCGTTTTCTGAAATAAAGGGTTCAGTCCAGAAATTGCTACTAAACCCTAAATCCAATGTTTCCCATGAAGCAACACTTTCTTCTTCCTTGCACAAGTTCATGGTTGATTCTGTGTGACTTGAACAAAATGAAAGACAAGGGGAATTGTGGTCGGTGTAGGAAGTTTCTGAGGAAATTGACACTGAACTCTCCAAAATGTTGTGAGATTCAACACTATGAGCCTCGTTCATTTCCATTTCAAACTCTTTGCATCCATTGGACTTCAAATCTTCATCACAAGAGCTGTTATTGTTGCTGTTTTCGAACTTCTTTAGGTGGCTGTGCCAATAGTTCTTTATCTCATTGTCTGTTCTTCCGGGTAAACTTTCAGCAATCAGAGACCATCTATCACACAAATTTCACACCAAATACAAATCAGTAAAATACCCTTTATTCACTGAATTCTCATTGTAATGAACAATTATCAAACAATTGAAGATGTTGAATAGTTCTTTCTTTTTTTATACATAACAGTAGCACCAAAACTAGAACTGGTTCATATATTTGATGCCTTTACTTGAAGTGGAAACTATTCAACAAACCAACAAAACGACATGACAAAATTGAATAATTAAGCAAGTAAGTAACATGGTTTTGAAAAACACAAATCCTTTGTACACTGTCACAGACGTCTTTGTTAGCATTGTTGTTCAATTCAAATTAGATTTGTCGTCTTGTTACATAAGTCAAACTTTAACATTATGAAACATATAAACTTTATCCTTTTAAAAACTGGTTTGGACTTTAAATCAAGATTTTCTGACTCATTACAACGTAGCTGCGACAGTATCCAGAATATTTGTGGGCGACATTTTCAGCAATATAAAAGAAGATGACAAACATTGTGAATATGAACTAAAAACTTAAAACTTTGAAAATTAATTAGAAGCAACAAAAGCCGTACTTATTTCCATGCTTTTTATGCAAATCAGTGATGATTTGCTCTTCCTTGGGGGTGTAGTTCCCTCGTTTTAGGTTTGGCCTGAGGTAATTCATCCATCGAAGTCTGCAACTTTTTCCACATCTTTGCAACCCTGTTAGAAAAGTAAAAAGGATGAATGAAGAAACTCTAAATTGATCTGATGATTGATTGAGAGTGATGTAAAACCTGCAAACTTTGGAAGTTGACGCCAATTGGGGTGGCCATGTTTCTGAACATAGGCAATAAGCTTCTTGTCCTCTTCTTCACACCATGCTCCTTTCTTGGTTCCATTTTTATCAAAATAGGGAGCTCTTACCATGGTGGTGTTGGAATATCTTTGTTTCAGAGAGGCAAGTTAAGATAGAGAAATGAGGTGAAAGCAAAAGAGAATTGGGTTCCTCTGTTTTTGATACAGTAGAGGTGAAACGCGTATCATGTGTTCTGACATCTCCAATCATGAATCAGAACTTATATAATCCAAGGATGGACCCATGGACCCATGGACCCACTCCATTTTATTAAGACTGCTTGCAAACACAGTTTTGCATCCATTCACATGAGAAAGACAACAGTGTCCAAGTGTCCACATCTTCATTCGTCCTTTTCGCATTATTTTTTTAAAATTTAACTCAATTTCATAATTATATCGAGTTGATAAAATAATATGTCTAACAAAATGTTAAAAATTAAATTTTAAACTTAATTCAATTTTATATAATTTATATTTATTTATATATTTTAAATTGATAATGTATGTTTTAAAGAAACATGTTCATCAATTAGTATGAACTTGTTTTAATTTAATCTTTTAAATGGATGGTTAAGAAAACTTACTGAGTGTTGTAAACAGTAGTGGAAAAATGAACAAGAGTGAAGAATAAAAAGAAAATGAAGATACTGGATTACTTAGTCCAATATTTTAATATTATATTCTTCCAAATGTTTAACCTTTATATAAAGGAATGTAAAACCAATACTTTAACATTCTTTTAAACACATGTAAAGTAAAATTATATTATAGTGTATGGGACCTATTTAGTATTTCCATTTTCTATGCACTATATGGGCCCTATTTGCCAATGCCATGATTCATGGAAAGTGCTAGAGTATTAAAATAATTAAGATCGACTATAATACGATATCTCAGTGCGTTTCTTTTATTTATTTATTTATTGTTTCGCATATATCTTTTCGGAAATAGTTTTGTTTGAAATATAATTTTTACACACTTTTTTAGGAAATACACTTTTAACAAAAATCAAACATCGAACTGCATGATCTATTTGAGGGAAAAAAATGTAAATTATAATTTTACAGTGACTGCGGTAAAATAATTTATAACAAACGAATGAAAGATTGTCTCTTCATAATAAATGGTATCCACAACGTAGACAATGAAAAAGGAATTCTCTGAATTTTTTTTAGAGCTGTCAAAATGGGTAACCCGGCTCGACCCGGCCCGACCCACCACGGGTTGGTCACTTAGTGAGTCAACCCAACCCGACTCATTTATTAGCGAGCCAGAAAAACTTGAACCTGGCCCGACCCACCACGGGTTGGTGGGTAAACGGATTGGCTCACTAGCCCGTTTAATTATATTTTTTTAAAATAAAAAAAAATACAAACTTTCTATAATTTAAATTTAAACAATTTTCATTCCCAAAAAATTATGTCAAAGACAATTCAAAATAATAATAAAAAGTACAATATAATCCAAATGTCATTAAAAAACAAACACAAAAAACATATAAATAAGTTTTTTATATTCATAATTTTTTGTTATTGTTGTAACCCTTGACCCTTGTTCTTNTTGTCTCCAAATTCACTAATAAAGATTTTCCTAATATTAGAACAATTCTGACAATCAATAAAAAAAATATTAGTAAAAAAAAAAGAACCAGTATTCAACAACATCAACAAAAAATTAATAGTTTAATCTGTAACATAATTTCTCAAATTCAAAGATATCAAAAAGAATTTGTTCAAATAATGTATACTCAAATTGTTTAAATAAAATGAACAAAATCTTATACAAGCATGTCAGAATATGAAAAAACCATTCCATCTCCTCAAATCCCCCAGAACAAAAAACAAATTCGCAAACCCCTATTTTTGTCGTTATAGGGTTTTTGAAAAAAAAAAAGAAAGAGAAGTGAGAAAACAAAATTGTGGAGAAAAGAGAAAAAAAAAAAAAGGAACGGTGTTTTACCTGCTCCTTGAAGAATTTCAGTGAAGTGAGGGTGAGAGCACCGTCAAATGAGAGCAAGTACCGTGAGAGTGATTTGTGAGAGCAGGGTTTACTTTTTTGGTATACACAGTGAGTGAAGAAATTATTTTATTTTTTAGGGTTTCATAAATAAAATAATAAATTAAAAAAATAAAATTAGGTAGGTGGGTTGGTGGGCTAACCCGGCTCACCATGGGTTCAACCCGCATGAGTCGGGTCTAAATGAGCCGGGTTGAAATCTGACCCGCATATAAGTGGGTTGTATTTTTCAAACCCAACCCGGCCCGAACCCGTGACAGGCCGGGTTGGCTCGCGGGTTGTGACCCATTTTGACGGCTCTATTTTTTTCTCATTTTTTTAATTCATAAAAACGATTACGTTCACATTCAATGACAATGTCAAAAAATTTACATAACTATTACTAACCCCAAACTAATATTTCATCACATTATCTATGTCACTTTTATTTTAGTTAATATATTGTTTCGATTATAGGATAAAGTAATTTTTAACTTTTTCACAATTTCTTCTTAAGTTGTTTGGGTGGTTGAATCTCCGTCTTGTCTTCATCTTAATTTCAACCGTTCGGAGGGATATCTGTCAGAAATTCTTTAATGCTTAAGTCAGTACATAACTCGTACGGTAATCTAAGCAATAGTATTAAATACATAGTAAATGTGATCACTTACCTCTTATCCTTGACCTGTATTTATAGTTTTTTATGGGTCTGAGATTAGTGACATCTTAATATCGACCCATTCTCAGCCTATTACTACTAATTATCATTTACCTTAATCTTTGTAAAGCTACCGAATAAGGCCGAACTTCCCTTATTGTGGTCGTTTGGTCTTACCTGTCAATCTAGCCACATTCTTCCACCATTTAACCGTTTCCCATTCTTCAATGACGTCCGGCCTACTTGGTGTGTATTATTATATAGGACCGTTCGGTCACTGTGGTACATATATATTTTCCAAAAATAATGTATTTTAAACGTTGTAGGTCTTATGTAATTAAAATTTATAAAAGTCAATAATGTTAAATATATAAATTATAGTATTTGGCAGAGTAGTTTAACATAACGAGAATCAGTTGATTTCTGATTATATTTATCTTAAAAGTTGTGGAATTACATTTATAAAGGTTTTTCTTCCATTACTTATTATTCAATTTGTTGTTTTTTTTTCTCTCCTATCAATCCTATTGTTCAAGAAATAAACCTTGTCGTTACTTATAATGTTTGAGTTGGTTCTTTTTTATTGTAAGTCAAACACTCAAATGCTAGTTTGAATGCTTAAGTGTAAAGGAGTTGTACTAATTCTCTATTTTCTAAAGTTGTTATCACTCAAGATATGTATGTTGACTCATGAGGTATAACTCAAGCGATGAGTTTATAGCTTGAGAGTCCACAAGGAGTCTTATCTTATTTGGTGAAAATGATTGTCTTAAGTAGCAATATCTCGCTCAAGCAACATAATTATGTTCACTATCAAATGCTTTTATTCTATTGTAATTTATGTTTATATGCGACGAGTGTGCGTAAATCTATGAAATAATTGAATGAATATGTATGAAATAAAGTATATGAACTTGAATTTAGATATATAATGAATGGATATACGTGATGTGGTGTATTGGATTAAGAATATGTTGATAATTTGGAAGGAGTTATGGCCAATTGTGGTCATGATATAGTGCCAAAACTCATTAAGAAAAAGAAATATTTTTTCTTCATCAATAGTTTAAATAAGGTTTAATATTGTGGTAGGTCTCTTTTTTCGTTTAGAATCTCAAATAGGTCCTTTACTTATTCGGTGTATTAATCGAGTTCTTATATTTTAAAAATTGAAACATATAGAGGCTTGCCGTCAAATTGGACAAACGCCGTTTAAGAGGCTCTTACGTGACATGCTGACAGTATTTTCGCCTAAGCTAAACGTTCTCGCCTGGGCGAGATATGTAGTGGAGCCTTTTTGCTTAAGCTAAAACTAAGTTTCTTAGGCGAGATAAGAAAGGAACATTCTTTTCATTTTGAACAATTTTTTAATGGATAAATATTTGATGAATGTTATAGAATGTCGTCTTTTTCATTTTAATTTACTTGGAGGCCATTGTTATATTATTTGTAGGATAGTTATTTGGAATCTTGCTTGATATTCATATTTATTATCGTTATGGCAAAACTGATAGAAAGAATTATAGAAAGGTCTTATCCATTCATGGCTTCGAGATCATATGATAATCTGTTAGACTTGGCTAATGGGGACTTGCTTGATATTCCTCACACTCCAAGAGCTCTTACAAGGGTTATGAACGTTCTTGGAATTATTTTTTAACTGGATGGTTATGGTTGTAATGATGGTGATTTAGATGTTAGCTCTTCTGGGTGTAGGGAGCGAAAAATCATTGTTGCAAACATGTTGCCATTGCAAGCTAAAAGAGATATAGAAACTATTAAATGATTCTTCAGTTGGGATGATGATTCAATTTTATTACAATTAAAAGATGAAGTTCTACCCTGGCTTCTGTAAGCAGCAACTTTGGCCTCTCTTTTATTATATGTTACTCATATGCCCAGATCATGGTGATCGCTTTGACATAATACTTTGGCAGGCCTATGTTTCTGCAAACAAAATATTTACACACAAGGTCATGAAAGTAATTAATTTTGATGATGATTTTTTTTGGGTTCGTGACTATTACTTAATGGTTTTGCCTACTTTCTTGAGGAAGCGGTATAATGGGGTTAAGCTTGGATTCTTTCTACATAGTCCTTTCCCTTCTTCTGAAATATACCGAATTTTACTAGTATGGGATGGAATTTTGAGGGGTTTGTTGAACTCTGATTTAATTGGCTTTCATACATTTGATTATACTCGCCACTTTCTTTCTGGTCATCTCGCCCAGGAAACTTACTTTTAGCATAAGCGAAAATGTTCCAATACATTGATAATACTAATTCTTACCATTATCTAAGCATCATTTTTAGTAGCAAACCAACTCCTTTCTAGCTTATAACTTGCTTAATCCTCTCTTTTCTCTTAATTTTCTAAATAATTGTGTTTTGGGCCACTTTGATGTAACTTCACCACTAATCCCCTTATTTTGCAGCCTAAAATATGCTTGGAAGAACCTCCACCAAAGTAAAGAATTGAACCAGCCACAAAAGCAAGTAAAATAGCAAAAAGAGAGAATTTTGGAATGATGTAGCTAGGCTGCAGCTGGGCTATGGCTGAGCTATATCTGTCTTTGGAATGCTGTAGCTGGGGTGCAGCTGAGCGCCCTGCTCTTTGGAAGGCTACCGCTGGGGTGCAGCTGGGGTGCAACTGAGCGCCCAGCTCTCTGGAAGTCTGCAGCTGGGGTGCAGTTGAGGTGCAGCTGAGCGGTGGCGCTGCTGATGTGGAAAATTTAGTCTATTTAGACCTAAAACGCGAAGGGAGAGTGTCTTTGGTGGTTTGGAGGCGCGACTTCACTGTTTGGAGCTCTTGGAGGCTGCGTGGAGCATGTGGGAACATCTCCTTCTCCCTCCTTGGGTCTCATTCTTCTTCCATCTTCCATTGTTGTAAGCTTGGAGGCTCTCCATGGAAATGGAGAGCCAAACCCATCTTGTTGGGGTTAGTTGTAGCCTTTGAATCTTGTGTATTTGTTGAATGATTTGAACATGTATATGCCTTTTCTATCAATTGCTAGTATTCTTGTTTCTAGTCTTAAAACTTGCATGTAATGGGGACGTTCATGACTTGATTTTGGGGTTTCATGGGTTATGGGGACGTAAGATGGAACCCAGAACTGAAACAAGAGTCCTTGTGGTTCATTGATTCTAGGGATGGAAGATGATTCACATGTTGTCTTAGATCCTAGTTCTTAATGCGGGTTTTGCTTNGATGATTCACATGTTGTCTTAGATCCTAGTTCTTAATGCGGGTTTTGCTTGTTAGATTTTCCAAGGGATTGGAGTTTGATAGGAAAACCTAGGCTCTTTCACCTAAGGGATTAGGGCTAGAGTGTTGTAATGGATTGACTTTAGTAAATTGATGGAGAGGAGATGAAATTGGGTATACACAAGAGTGAATTGGTGAAAACTAACTTTAACATCGTCATTTCATACCATTTCTAGTCTTTTCCATTTCTAAGTGCCTTCAATACCAAAGTCCAACGTTGTAATTATTTGTGAATTTATCATTTTGCACATATTCTTAAATGTTGAGTTGTTCTTGAGTCTAGATGAGTTGTTAATCGCACAATTCTCTAGTATTACGAGTCTCTTGGGAAACGATACCCGGTCTTACCGGTTTTACTACTTGAATGATTTGGTAAGCTTGCCAAAGTCTCAACATACATATCTCGCCCAAGAGAACCTTTAGCTTAGGCGAAACAAAATGTCAACATGCCATGTAAGAGCCTCTTAAATGAAGTTTGTCCAATTTGATGGCAAGCCTCTATTTATTTCATTTTTTTCAAAAATAAGGACCCAATTGAGACACCGAATAAGTAGGGGACCTATTTGAGATTCTGGACGAAAAAAGGGACCTACTGAAACATTAAACCTTTAAATAATGTAGATTAAGATATTCAGTAATACGAAACTGAATTATGTTCTCTTTTACTTTGTAGTGTACATGTAATGAACAATCCTGATATTGGAAGTTAAGGTTGAATTACTAATATTGTTTCTTATATATAGATGTTAGCTTCCAATGAGATAATATAAATATTTGTTCCTACTAGGCCAAATGAACATACTAAAAAGCATGGCTCAACAAGGTTCATTAAGTTTTTTCACCCTAAAACAACCTAAACCTACATCTATTGGGGCAATATCCATTATCATTACCAATCTCGGTAGTTTGGTAATGTGGTTATATTAATGATGAGGTATTATTATGTTATTATTAACTACACAATTACTATATACTTGAGGTAAGTATCTTTTCAATGATAACAGAGGTATAAGGTCCATGTAGATCCTATAAATAAAACTAGTATTCTCTAAGGAATACTCACTCAACATCTCATACTCATACTAATAGATCTTACACTTTCTTACTGGCTTGAGTGTCGAAGAGTCTTTTGCAGGTGGATCTCTGATCGACGCCATATCCGAATCAAATTAATATGCAATTAAAGTGCAAATCAACTAAGAAGTGACTCCTAGGTCGTCTTTCAAGGATCAACATTTGGTTCAGGCAATAGGTCAAACACATGGTGGGGGTAGTTTTTGGACAGTTTTATGAACTAAAGTCAACCAAATTAAAGCACGAATTCAATCACTAATTAAAAGCGGTTGGTCACTAGATCAATTGCAATGCTTCCAATCACAGATTAACAACAATTACCCACTACTCTAACCCGTAATTCAACACGAATTAACCAACTAAGCGAAGATTAATTCGGTCGTCAAAACTGTGAATTAAGCAAACATTATACTCTCATTTAATCATGTCCACGCTGCCATAGATTAAGCAAATGCGGTTTAATCGACTAAGCGAAGATTAAATGCAATTAGACAACTAAATGTCCCCAATTACAAGCACATAACATAATTAAATATGGAGTAGGTCAGAACAACAAAATCATAATGATAGACCAACATCTCAAAGAAAAACGTTGCAATCGCATTAAGACCAACCAAACACGATTCAAGCTTCCATCAAATACGAGTTCAAACACAAAAAACTAACTACAAACATCAACACAACAAAGGAGAACAAGACTAAAATCAAAAACGAAATTAGGGTGAAAAAAACGAACCTGGAAACGAAAATGCAAGCAGAAACGAAACTAGAACCAAAAATGCAAGAATAAACGAAACTGGACTATCAAATTTGAACTGGAAATTGAAATTGCAAGAACTGGAAACGTAAACGCAAGAACTAGAAACATAAAAGCAAGGGTAGAAAATGAAATTGAAATTGCAATTGGAAGCAAAATGATTTAATACATAAAGAGAATGAAAGAACAAACCTAAACCCCCAAAAGGGGGAAAAATGGAGAATGTCCCAAGACCTAAAACGAAAAAAATGGAAGAAGAAAGGAAGAAGGGAGAGGGGGGTGGAAATGAAAGTGAATAAGAGAGAGGAATCCCTAAATCTGATTTTGGGTATTAATAACCCCAAAAGATAAAAACGCCCTCCATATGGGCTTCTCCTAAATCTGCCCAAAAATGGACCCAACTAAATTACAAACGGAAATTAAAAACAAATGTTGATGTGAAAAATAATAAATGATGTGGCGGCCCTCTTGAAGTCCCAATAATAATTCCAAAATTGTCCTGCAAAACATAATTGGAATAAATAAGCTCAAATAATTCAAATTAATTAAAATAAGAATTACTAGTCAAATTAAACTCAAATAGTGAAAATGAAACAACAATGGAAAATTAAACACAATTCACTAATACAATTTGGTGCAGAATGTGACACCGGGCACTGACGAGGACGGGGAGTGATCGCTGGTGCAAGAGGCATGGACAAGGAGCGACTCCTGGCAAGCTTCCAGTGGAAGGGGCACGTGGACGAATCGAACATACACCGGAATGAGAGGGATCTAGAGACTGTATAGGTATGGGACTATACAGTTGAATGATAGCTTAAAGGAATTGATTTGGCTACTCATATCACCAAAATGCATTTGCTTTTCGGTAGCCTAACTCATAATGACTTCATGGTTAAGCGTGCTTAGCCTAGAGTAATTATGGGATGGGTGACCTTCCGAGAAGTTTTCTCGAAAAGTGTGTGAGTGAGGACAAAACACACTGGAAAGCCTCGTGTTGATGTGTGAGGGCAGTCAGCAGTCCCTGTAAGTTGCCGGGGCGTTACAAATGGTATCAGAGCCTAGCCTCTCCCAGTACGGTGTGGTTCGAGGACGAACCATGCGGAAGCTGGTGGGCATGTGACACCCGGGCACTGACGAGGGCGTGGAGTGATCGCCGGTGCAAGAGGTATGGACAAGGAGCGGCTCCTAGCAAGCTTCCAGTGGAAGGGGCACGTGGACGAATCGAACATACACCAAAATGAGAGGGATGTAAAGACTGTATAGGTATGTGACTATACAGTTGAAGGATAGCTTAAAGGAATTGATTTGGCTACTCATATCACCAAAATGCATTTGCTTTTCGGTAGCCTAACTCATAATAACTCCATGGTTAAGCTTGCTTAGCCTAGAGTAATTATGGGATGGGTGACCTTCCGGGAAGTTTTCTCGGAAAGTGTGTGTGAGGACAAAGCACACTGGAAAGCCTCGTGTTGATGTGTGGGGGCAGTCAGCAGTCCCTGTAAGTTGTCGGGTCCCTATGAGCAGCAAGGAAGTTCATCCTAACCAGGAAGAGCTTTCAACCACCGCCAGGATCTTGCCACATGTTCGCAAATTCATGCTCAAAAGCAGACAATATCTCGAATTTAAAATGATTAACCCTAATGATGTCACTCAGCGAACTTAGGATTAGAATAGTGACACCCACCGTGGAACCAATAATGAGATTTTTAGACGAACCATCGGTTCCTTAAGCCCTCCATTTGGAATGATCAATCATTCTCCTTAGATCTCAACTAGGGACTTATGTTCTTACCATACTCAGTCTCACATCTTTTAAGAGTTGAGACTTAAGACAACTTAAATAAAATTTAAAGAAAAAATCATAATGAAATTTCACATTATAATACATCGTATATGTATTGTGATTCTAAAAACTATTTTACATACTAAATGTAAAAATTATATGCATATGCGGAATAATATATACTACTAGATAGTGTATGGAGATAGATAGTATGAAGTTAAAAACATAAAATAGTTGTCATAGTTTATTGAGTTAATCAATTATTTTAATTAAATTAAGTAATTTAAGCAAATAGAATAGTGAAATAAATTATGTAAGAAGTTGAAATATATATATATATATATATATATATATAGAAATAGAAATAGAAATTGAAATTTTAATGGAACTCTGATTTCAACCTCTTTGCGTAGTTTGCAAGAAAACCTTTTTTAGTGGGCGTCTCCGGTTTCTTTTACCTTGGATAAGATAATTCAATATAAAAAATCGTTAATAAATAATAAAAAAAATTACTTTTTTTATGTTGAAAATACTTTTATTTTATAAAAATATAAATTTCTTAAAAAAACTTTTGACAGTTCATCTCGAAAGTATATAATGGTTGTCTTTTTGAACGTTTAAATTTTTCCTCTTATTATCACCATATTTTTTTTTTCACCAGTATTATTACGTTGACTTCGATTTTTAAAAGCAATTGCAATGTCACACACATTTTTGACTAATTCGTTAAGTAGAACCGCAAAACCGTTTTTCTAGAGTATTTGGTTTCAAATGGTTTCTGTGGATTTATTTGGATCAACTCATTCAGACTGAACGCGTTGCAAATTAGGTTGATTTGCAGTCTTCAAGCTTTATTTTTAGATTAGTTATTATTAATAGCTTGGATTTAATTAAAAAATTAAAATTTGAATCATCCTATTTTTATTTTAAGTTTTTTATACATAATGATAACATACCTTGGAAAGGCTTCAGTTTTTTCTTAAATGTCTTTAATCTTCTATTTTTATACCGTACTTTTTTTTTTCTCGTTTTCCTTAAAATGAAAAAAAGTTATGTTTGAAGAGACATTTAACGTTTAAGTTAATTTTTCATGTTAATAGATAATAATTGTATAACTAATAAAACATAAATCATATTCTTCATAAAAATTGTTATTTATATTTATTGTATGAGTTTTTTTTATTTATTTAAATAGACTTGGACCGATTGTTAAAATACATGTTATATTTTGGATTTATAATTATAATGACTAAGTATCATATATATCTAATGTTGTCCTAACCAAATAAAAATAAATCGAGTATATGTTGATATGTATTTGTTTAAGAATAGGACATATAGTGATTTGACCCAAAAATATTTCACCATATACCATATGGTTTTAATGAGATTTTAATTTGAATTTTAACATAAGTCTAATTCATTCGTTTACTTATTATTTTTTTTTATATTTCCATTGGTTTTTCGAATTTATGATTTTAGTATCCGAACTTTATTTAAATTATGTTTTATGTTATTATTTGTTTATTTTATTGAATTTTATTCCATACGATAAACCATGTTATGTAGTAAAAGTGAGTCAATGAAAAGCATTGGGTGGAGTCACTTTAGGCACTCTGATTTCGAGGGTCGTTCAATGTGTTGGAGACTACGAAAACGAAATGCACCACACACGCGGTGGAGAAAGCAGAATCGTCAATTTTTCAACCAACAAAAATGAAACACTGAATTTAAAAGAAAAAAACAAAAAATTATCAAAACACGGTGATCAACGGTGAAAACATAAATACCTGCTTAAAACTCGATATAATAGATTTTAATCATAATTTTATATTATGTTAAAAGTAAACTTTAAATTTAACTTATTCTGTTCTAAAATGAAATCTATAATTTATTTATATATTATAAATTAATTTTATCATTAGTTAGAATTTAATAAATAGTATTTTAACACATGAAAACGACAAATTACATTCATCACCGTTAAATAATAATATTGTAAAAAAATTAAAATATTAATGGTATCGGAAAAAGCACGATTGGGGTTGATTTCACGCACATGGCGTAGGCTGATAACGTCACCTGGATGACGTCAGCACTTAAATAAAGCTAATCTTACATTAGTGACGAAACTGCAAAGGAAGGCGTCTTCTTTAATAAACAATATCATTTTGATTGAGATAGATTCTTACGTGTCTCACGTTGAAAAAATATGCCCTCGTGTTTTCTTTTTTTCTTCAACTATATGTGGCATCAAACATATTCAAATTCAAATTTGTATGTAGTTTTAGTTTCCGAAGTTGTTTTTAAGAATTGAAAATAGACAAATAAAGGATATATGGATTATGATGTATTGTCTTTATTCGATTGAAAAAATACAGTTAATATTTTTTGGTCGTTAAATATATATATATATATATATATATATATATATATATATATAGGAAAATGATATATGAACAATACTTTTAAACAACATTTAGACACGAGACACATGTCTAAATGTGATTCGTCCAGCTGAAATTTGATTTTTAAATGAAACGCTGATGTGAAGCAGAGAGAGAAAGTTCCAAATTTTAAATTTGATATACATTTCGCAAACCAAATCCCATGTCCATTTCGCAAACCCGCATCTGTTGTCCATTTCGCAAACCCGCATATGTTGTCCATTTCGCAAACCTGCCTCTGAACATTTCGTGCCCACCGGTGACGACTGTCGCTGCACTGCCGCCATCGGAGACCCGCCGCCCGTCCGCTGTCTTCCATCTACCAAGAATCGCGGTTCCATTTGTTCGCGGCAAAACCCTAAAAGCGCATTGGAGAACCAGCTGCCACCCGCCTTGGCCAACTCGTGCCCACTAGTGACCGCCCTAGGGACGCACTGCCACCGTCGGAGACCCTCCTCCCGTCCGCAATCTTCCATCCACCGAGAATCGCGGTTCCATTTGCTCGACGACAGAACCCTAAACCCAAAGCAAGGCGAGTTCTTTGTAGTTCTCTGATACCCAAACCCGTTAGTTCTTCACCCATTAATTGCCTGCTATTGCCAAAAGAAAATAAATTGAAATGCTTTATCAATGTTAGATTGGTTTATCACTTAGTAGGAAAAATATCGTGAGTTTCTGAAATTAGTTTTTTAGCATTTCTGTAATTTGTGTAAGAAGCTAAGCTGTCCATTAGCACTTTATAAAAATATCAATAAGTTTTCCAAGATGGTATCCCGTTGTTAACTGATATAAAACTCTACAGAGTCTGTACAACAAATTTGTTTGATTTACCATACAATTGTTTCCGGTGATGAGCTATTGAATCAACCTTTTTGGGTCTTATAACATCTTCATTTCATACAGACGAGGGGTGCCTTAAGCGTTTGACATGGACAGATTGACATACTAACAAATGACAAATATGTAAATTACTTTTTAATATATTTAAATGAGAATTACTTTTTGTCAAAACACTTACCTTTGTTACCATTATGGAAGCCTCTCCTCCGTGGCCTTTATAGAATTCAATCATCTCTTTAAGTTGATACTCACTGATAACATCACTGTTGAGAACAAAAAAGGGTTCTCTAGAGTCATCTATCAACTTATCCCTAGCAAGAGCCAGGGGACCTGCTATTCCTAGTGGCTCAGTTTCTTGAGAACACGTGATCTTGATGCCAAGCTTTGTTTCAAAATCCTTCAAAAAATTCAACATAACCTGCAGTAGGAAGTATTACACCAAAGTAAAAAATGAATAAACTTTAGCCACATACATCTCTTTTAAGAATTGACTTAAAAACAATGTTGAAAGAAATCTGACATCGACCTAGAAATATTGTTGTGAACTCCTTATGTTAATCTATACATAAGCATTGAAATTCTTATTAACTTGTACCCTAAAAATTACAAATTATTTTCACTGCAATCAAGTTATGTGAATATTTTATACTTTTTATCTTAGCCTTCTTATGATCTCTGAATTATTCTGTGGCATTTTCGTTTTCCTGTTCATGCAGATATTGCAATTTCTCTTAAACTAGTTTTCTCCTACTTTCTCAGTAATATTTAGAATAATATATATTTTTTTGTTTCTAACCCATCCTTTATTATTTTTGCCCCTTGAGAGCTTATTTTATTCACTCAAATATGAAATCTCTATCAATCCCATCCTTATTTCATCGTTAACATAAAAAGCTCATATGATATGACACCATTTCACCTCAAAATGCTACATTTTTTTTTTGGTTAAAAAGATATAATGAAAAATGGATGGAGAGATGAAAACATTTGGGAATTTAAAGTTTGACATTAAAATGATAAAATTAATATTTAAGAAATGATGTTGCTTTAAGTATTTTCTCTTACTTCTGACTTGTTAAAGATGAAGATATTTATTTACTTTGTCGTAATTGTTTTGTTGCATTTAAAATGATAAAATTAATCTTTAAGGAATGATAAAATGTTTGGTTGCATTTAAAAGAAGGTATGTAGGTGTGTATTTGATTTGCATACAATTAGTGTTATATTGTAATGTATTTAAATAGTAAGTATGTTTTTTTTATGCAGTTAGTATTTAGACACTTTTGCAAGACCAATTTCATAGGTGCTTTATGAAATGAAATTTGTTAATGACATTGCAGGACCAACTTCATAGGTGTCCAAAGAGGAGCTTTGTTATGGGGTGGTCAAAGACACTGTGCAAAAACATGGTTTTCCATATTACAAGCAAAATAGAAGAGATACGGAGAAATTAATTTTTGTTGTAGATGAACAAACAAGAGTTATTGCCGACATGCGAAATAGTATTGATTAATTAAAGAAGTCGGTTGAGGCCAAGAATGAAGATTTTGTTGAACAACCATTTTNTGGAAGTGAANGTCATATGCAANGCACACCGGTTCAAGATCATCACCAAACCCCGATGTTTGAAGGTGGAATTGAAATGAAACAAAGCACGATGTATGACCGGATGAAAACTGCTCCCCGAAAACGGATTAAGAGTGTGGCAANAAGAACTCNNTNTACTGAACATGTTAGAAGAAGAAAATGAGTGATTGAATAACTTGTATTAGAATAGGAAATGTACATTTGACTTAATATGATCATGTTTGGAATGTTGTTGAAAATTGTTGTTGATTATGAAAAACATCGAAATCCTTTAACCATTGTCATAATATGAGTCATGCTTTTCCATGTTTTTGGAATGATTGATGGAATGAAGAGATTTTGAACGTGATGTTGATTCATTATGAAAAAGGCAGTGGAGCCTTGTAAAATTTATAACAGGTGTGTGTGCAAAAGTCATAACATAATATTGAATTGATACACAATTTTTGTCAAGTTGGAAGATGAATATAGAAGTTAATGAACCCCTGTGTGCAAAACTTGTAATACAAGTACCCACTTATTTCAACTAAAGTCCTATTTAATTTTAAAAAGTTACTTATGTTGTTTAACTTGATAAATTGGTGGCTTAGGTTGAATGTTAGCATGAGGCCACTGCATCCTTGTCTTACGAAAATGTTATTGGACACGATAATAAATTTTTTTGAGGTTCAAAGATGAATTTAGAAGTTAATGAACCCCTTTGTGCAAGACTTGTAACAGAAGTACCCACTTATTCCAACTACAGTCCCACTTAATTTTTTAAAATTACTTGTGATGTTTAATTTCATAAAGTGGTGGCTTAGGTTGAATGTTACCATGAGGACAATGCATCGTTGTCTTAAGAAAATGTTATTGGACACGATAATAAATTTTTTAGGTTCAAGCAGGTGGCCAAAGATCCATATTTATTAGAACCCTTGGTGTTGGAAAACAAGTGGTACCAAAGGCTAAATAAGTGGGTACTTCAGGTGAGGTTTTTGTACAGGGAGGTAGACTGTGAAAATGATGGTAATTTAGGACTGCCTAATTCGTTTTTCAACCTTTTTTTTCCAATAGAAAGTAATTTGGAACCAATTTCCAAACAATTTATGAACAAGCACGTGACCAAAGATCCATATTTATTAGAACCCTTGGTGTTGGAAAAGAAGTGGTACCAAAGGCTAAATAAGTGGGTAATTTAGGTGAAGTTTTTGTACAGGGAGTTAGACTGTGAAAATGATGGTAATTTAGGACTGCCCTAATTTGTTTTTCAACCTTTTCTTTCCAATACAAAGTCATGTCAATATAATAATTTACATCATTACCAATTAAACGAATTCAGTTTCAAATTTCTTTCTACAAACATTTCATGAATCCTGACATCAAATTTTGTGTGGACTATAGTGCAAAGATTTAAAACATGGATAATTTTATTCATCAAATTTCGTTACCAATAAATGTAACAAGTACTTCTCCTTCAACATTCCTAAGAAAATAAATGCAGACTCAGCATGAATACATATTCCAAAAGTTGTAAACAAATAACAAATCACTATTTGTCCAAAATATTTACAAAATGCCTAAATATTGCAACACTTGATTCCTTCGCACATTCGCAGCATCCAAAATCCATTGACAAACATATTGCTCCCTAAACTGTTGGAGTTCATCCTGCAAAAACAAAAAAGCACAACATTTGAAAAAAATGCAACATTTATATCAAAGGTTCACAAGATGGAAATTTTTTCAACTTACATTTGTATAAGTGGGCATTGTATTTCCATTGTATTTCTCAATTCCATCCCACAACTTCATAATTTTTAAAACAATTATTCCACAATCAAACCAAACCAACGTCAAAATTTATTTCTTCATGACTAAGCTTACAAGACAACTATTTTGCTAAAATATCCCAAAAATAAATCTTGAGGCCACATACACACAAAAGAATGATCTGGGAAAGGAACCATGAAGGAGGCATGCAACAGATCCATGCCTAGCACAAAAGGCCAATGTGAGGATGGAAAAAAAAGTGACAAACCTCTTTAAAAGGAAATAGCAACTCATTAAATAGTAGTTTCTTAACTGGCTGAACCTAATCAGACAAAAGTAAATAATTATGCTGATATTCGAGGTGAGAGTAATGAGGTCGAACATGAGGTTTGTCCTTACAAGATTCTTATTAACTAAAGTGTAATTTTTTTCTTTTAAGAATTTAGATGTATGTCACCAACTTTAACCGCTGAAATGTAGTTAGTTTATCTAAAGATTTTATGATTGAATTAAATTAATCACTAAATATTTTCCAATCTAGCCACCCATTAAAACGATATATGCAGTTTCTAAATTGGTTCCAGTATGTTAAAACAATAAAATAAAAAAAAATTATGACCAAATAGCGTCACTAAATATTTCTACACTGAAAATTTTGCTGTTAGAATTTGTCACCTTTTAAATTTGGTGGTTAATTCAATCACTAAAATAAATAATGACTGATTTTTGTCATCAGGGACTGTTTTTTTTTTTTTTTTTTGTCTTTATATATAACTTTTTTAAAGCGAAATTACTCACTTTGAGTAGAAGCATATAAAATTTTATCATGACAATATTGGCAAAACCAATTACATGTAAAAAAATGAAAGATCCATAAACATTAAACCTTAATATTCAATACTTTAGTGTCTCACTGGAATAAAATACAATCAAGTCTGGTTNTGATAAGAAATAGCTATATTTAGGGATAGATGAAAAATGTGTTGACAAATTCCAACCAATCTTCTAATAATATTGATTAAAGTATTAAAAAATATATTTTTATTTGGATGTTAAGGAATGTGCTCTCTTCCTTTTAATTCTTCAACCAATATTTTTAGGATACAAGTTAATAAGAATTTTAATGCTTATGTATAGATTAGCATAAGAAGTTCATAACAATATTTCTAGGTCGATGTCAGTTTCCATTCAACATTGTTTTTAAGTCAATTCTTAAAAGAGATGTATGTGGCTAAAGTTTATTCATTTTTTACTTTGGTGTAATACTTCCTACTGCAGGTTA
>NC_028352.1:10231896-10242068 GCF_000741045.1 Vigna radiata var. radiata | reverse complement strand
AAACTAATTTCAGAAACTCACGATATTTTTCCTACTAAGTGATAAACCAATCTAACATTGATAAAGCATTTCAATTTATTTTCTTTTGGCAATAGTAGGCAATTAATGGGTGAAGAACTAACGGGTTTGGGTATAAGAGAACTACAAAGAACTCGCCTTGCTTTGGGTTTAGGGTTCTGTCGTCGAGCAAATGGAACCGCGATTCTCGATGGATGGAAGACGGCGGACGGGAGGAGGGTCTCCGGCGGTGGCAGTGCGTCCCTTAGGGTGGTCACTGGTGGGCACGAGTTGGCCAAGGCGGGTTGCGGCTGGTTCTCCAACGCGCTTTTAGGGTTCTGCCGCGAACCAATGGAACCGCGATTCTTGGTGGATGGAAGACGGCGGACGAGCGGCGGGTCTCCGGCGGCGGCAGTGCGGCGGCGGTCGTCACCGGTGGGCACGAGATGTTCAGAGGCAGGTTTACGAAATGAACAATAGATGCGGGTTTGCGAAGTGGACACGAGATTTGGTTTGCGAAATGTATATCAGATTTAAAATTTGGGACTTTCTCTCTCTGCTCCACGTCAGCATTTCATTTAAAAATCAAATTTCAGCTAGACGAATCACGTTTAGACACGTGTCCCGTGTCTAAATGTTGTTCAAAAATGTTGTTCATATATCATTTTCCTATATATATATATATATATATATGTATATATATATATATATATATATATATATATATATATATATTATTTTTATTTTTTTCTTTTTCGTGTTAAAGTCTGTTAATTAATTAGATCTTTTATGTTTAGAATTATTCATTATGAGAAGTTTGATAATTTTATTAATTAGTTGATATTTTCTATATGTTTATTGTTATACTATTCTTTTATTCATTTTCATCTGTTATATTAAAAAAAATCCATTTAATTATTTATATTTTAAAGTTTGGTCAATTTATTCATTTAATCTATTTAAAATTAACTTTGTCAATAGTTTTTGACATAATGATAGTTAAAAACTAACACGCAAAAAAAAAAAAAATTGTAACATAATTACACTTTTTGAACGCTAATATATTGTTAAAAAATTAGGATGTTTTAGATTTATGCATTCAAACAGAATACTATAAAATCTGCAAAACAAATTCATAAATAAAAGAAAAAGATTAATTTGTTAATGTTACTTCTCATAATAGTATCTGTATAATATATTATTCACACGAAACAATATAATATACAATAAATAAATAAAGAAATATATCTATACATATATATATATATATATATATATATATATATCATATTTATTTAAAAACTCTTTTGAGATTTTTTGAGTGAATATTAAAAAGGTTTAATTATTTCATACATAAACGTTAGTTCTTTACTCAACGTAACACCACGAGTTAGAGGTCTAGATTTTCGCCACCGTCTAAACTATTAGAAAGAGGGTTTGTAAACCTAACTCAACCTCACAAAATCAACTTGTAAGATGAGGTTTGCACCTCCAACAAAAATCACAAACTGCAAAACGCTCTATTTTTCTTAAGGTTAGGTGATCCACGAGTAAGAAGCAACAAAGAATTGAGGAAGAGAAATTAGGCTAGGGTTTCTCATGAGGATAAAAAGATGAAGATAGGACAAAACAATGTTTCAGATTAGGATACTAGATGAATCAACATTTGAAATTTTACAAGAGTAAATTTTGATTAAATTAAAGTTTTTTAAAATTGTAAATAAAAATAATTCATCTCAGGCCACTAAAGTCTATCATGTCAATAAAATTTACTCAATCACAAAGTCACGAACACACTTTTTAGGATAATGATATTTAAACAACAGTTTTTTGACCATATTTAAACATTGATTACGTGTTAATCTGTGATTGGTCAAAAATCACTCCACAATAATGTTTATGATTATTATTATTATTATTATTATTATTATTATTATTGATTGTGGAGTGATTTTTGACCAATCATAGATTGACACGTAATCAATGTTCAAATGTTGTCTAAATATCATTATCCCAATTTTTAACGTTGGAATCAATGAAGACCTAATATAAATAGGGATAATGATATTTAGACAACATTTTTTTGACAACATTTGAACATTGATTATGTGTCAATCTATGATTGGTCAAAAATCACTCCACAATAATGTTTATGATTATTATTATTGATTGTGGAATAATTTTTAACCAATCACAGATTGACACGTAATCAATGTTCAAATGTTGTCAAAAAAATGTTGTCTAAATATCATTATCCTATAAATAGAGATGTTCGAAATGATTAAATCTATTAAAAAAAATTGTGTTGTTACAAATCTTTTAACATATTAACTTATATTGATGTACTAAATCAATGTAAATCATATTTTGAGTATATAATCTTCACGTTTAATGACAATTAGTCGATGAATTGTTTCTTATTTTAGTGTAATAAAAAAGTTAATATTTTTTTGAATGTGGTTACTATATCAGAGGAAATTTATCATTTCGACATGTATTACTAACTTCTAGACAAAGATAACTTCTTCCAATATTTATTAAAGCATATTTTACATTTATGATTATTACATAATATATAATAATATATAATGTTTAGTTGACTACTAGAATTTTCTTTAATAGTGATTGAAATCAGTCACAGAAAATAGTGTTTTCACTAAACACAATTAAACGTTTATGTCTTCAGTTATCAATTTCCATTATCAATAGCATCCAACAAATAAGAGAACAAGGAATAACATTCCTTCTGCAACATAAATAGTGTAGTTAGCTTTATTTGTTTGTTTGACGTGATTTTTTTATTGAACTTTTTGTTGAAAGGTTTGGGTTACCTTGTATGCATGTATAAATTGATATTTTTTGCATTTCAAGTTTTATAAGTCAGAACCAATTAAAGTTTGAAAAAAAAAATCCAAATTTATAATTAGATCATGCATTGGTCCACATAAATTTTGAAACTTTTATTTGTGTTTATTTGATGCTAGTTCATGTAAGTTATAAGTTTGTTCAATATAAATAAGAATTCTTTATGTCAGATATCATATTGAATAAAATTTTACAACTCTTTTATCATAACAAAAAATTTTAAAATTATTAATAAAATTTTATCGACATAAATAAATTCTTCGATAAATTTAAATTAATAAAAAATTTTATTGATAAATTTTGAAATTTCAATTGTATAATATTTTATATAATTTTTTTTACTTTACTATTTAGTACTCTATTATAAAATTTATATAATTATAATTTCTTTATAAATATTTGAAAAAAATAATTTTTTATATTAAATATTTGATAAATATTATGTTTTATTTTCTATTATTTTTATTTTTTATAAAAATTAATTAATTGATCTTTTTATAAGTGTAGACATTAGTATAAATCTACTCATTATATAAAATATTAAGATGTAAAAATAAATTTATATCTATTAATTATAAGATGAGAATAAGAATGATTTTTTACATCAAAGAGGAAAAGATAATAATGAACTCGTCACTCTTCCATCCTCTTATTATTCCTATCAAATTTAATATATGAAGTTCCTTTAACTTCTTATCACGTAGTTTTTTAATCTACATAATGACATGATAAGTGAAATGAAGTTATGATATTTCCTTTACTTAAAAAACTAATATATTTATTAGCTCACTACATAGACTGATTTCATCCTAAATATCTACAAAACATATATTATATCATTTTACATACATACACAACAATCTATCAATGTTTATATCATACTCCTAAAAAATAATTATCCTTATAGATACATTCTCACGTCAAAATAAGTTTTCTCCACTATCCTAACTTTATTTTCTTTCACTGGATTTATTTAAAAAAATTGTTAGTGCACATTTTTTATAAACGAATCTTGACTCAAATTTCACTGACGTTTCTTTTAGAATATATTAGGTTAAACTCCTTTCAAAGTCTCCACTTATTTAAGTTTTCTTCAGTTAGATTTTCGTCTTATCAGTTCGTCAATTTAGTCTTTTATAGTGAAAAATTGATTCAATTGAACTCTTGCTGTTAAATTGGTTTAACGGAATTAAATTTTTTGACATGTGATGTTGACAGTAAATAGTTTTTCAAATGTAACACTCAAATACTATTATATGTGACATTTAATAAAAGATACATTTTAAAAATTAGGTTTGAAAAACTCCACCACCACCGCGCACCTCAAACACCTCCATTGTCACCAACATCGTCCCCATTGAAGTCGATGTTATCCTCATGGAAAACATAATGGGATAGAGATGTGGGTAACATTGTTGTCATCATTCCATCATCGTAGTCAATTTCTTTTCCCATCTATTATCCAGGTTTATAGAGATGAAAAATGATAGAAATTTTTAGTAGTGGAGGCCCTTTCCATTCTTTCTTTTTTTGCTCATTTTCTTTCTCTGGTTCGAGGCAAGAGATGTGGGTGTATATTGGTGGGGATACATAATGTACTGACTGAGCTTAGAGTAGTCAATAGTCAAAGAATAAAATATGTAATTGAAGGTGGTTTCCAACCATTGCATATTAACATGATTCTGAATTACAGTCTGAGTGAAAATATGTAATATTTGCACTCGTCCGATGAAATGGATTTGGAATTTCTTATGATTAGAGATGGTGGCGTTTCGTAGGTCTCGCGTTTTGTGTCTAGCAGGATTTAGGGTTCTTGACTAATTTGGGAGTTTTCAGATTTGTGATTCTATTTTCTCTTTACAAGTTTCAAATTTTTTAATAGAGAAGAAATATACAATGATGAGTTCGGTTGCGGTGCGAAGAGCTTGAGCGCTGGTTACGTTGGCCATGGTGGCGATTTGCCCTCGCAGTGCTGGATGGAGGGAGATGAATTAAAGCGAAATAACGAAGTCATGATTTTGATTTTGTGGTTACTTGATTGCAGGTTGATGGTGCACGAAGAAGATGATGGCCTGGGTTCTTTGATTTCTGGGTAGTGCTTGATTGTAATGGAAGATGATTTTTTTTTTTAAATTTTTTAATCAAAAATGTTAAAATGTTTTAAATTCCAATTTTTAAATTCATTGTTTAAGAAAATGCCACGTAGAATTAAAAAACTCAGGTATAAGGGTCTATGCACGTCTCCAAAATTATCCACATCACCCTCACACGTAAGCAAAAACTTAATCCCGTTAAGTTGATTTAACGGCAGGGGCCCAATTAATTCAATTTTTCAATATTAAGGACCTAATTGACAAAACTTAAAAGACAGAGATGTAACTGGGATAATCCCACGAAAATAGAGACCTTCGAATGGATTTAACCAATATATTAAAGATTAATTTTGAAAATAAAAATTGTTGTGAATTCAAAAGAATGGCTTGTGATAGAGAATTTAAAGGAGATTTGTGCATATTACATATGTTTTTCTTTTTATAGGACTCGTTTTTAGTTGTATAGGTTAAGTGATTTTTTCCTTTTTAGTTATTTAATGAAATTGCATATTAAAATTCTGCCAGCTAAGTTGAAATAATTTCTCACTAAGTAAACCCATTAATGTAATTTAATTTTTAAATTTAGCTACATAATTTAATCACTCAATCAATATCATTTTTATTTTAAGTGAGTTTTGTAATGTTTTCACCGTAATACGAGTATTTAAATTAATTTTAAAAAAGGATAATTAAATTTGATCAATGTTTAAGATTTATTTAATTTAGTGAGATGGTAATTAAATTTGAAAAAGGATAATTAATAAATAAAGTTCTTAATTTATTTAAAAAGAAAATAAGAAATTATATTACTTTATTCTGTCGATTACAGAAAGCAATATGTTGGGCAGTGAGAGAATATTTCACCAGGAATTGGCGCCGTGAAAGAGGAAGTGACGCTGGGAATAGCTTGCGTTAGCCAACTACGTCATGGTAATGATGATGTAATTACTAATGCGTAACACTGGAAGAAAACATTTCAATAGCACGTGATAAACAATTAAATACAGATTAATTATTCAACTTAGACAAAATAAAAAAGTGACTAACATAACGATTCTTTTACCTTTTTGTTTTTGTCTTTTCTTTATTATCACCTAGAAATTTTGCAACTCCAAAAAGATTCCAATCTCAATGCGTGACTCATCTGAATTAGTTGAGCTGATCCAGACAGCATTAAGAAAATTATAAATATCCTTTATCATAAAAAATTATTTTACTTTTAAGATAAAATAGTAATACATGTCCTTTTTAAAAGGGATAATTTTATTTGAGTAAGAATAAATTATAATACACACTAGAGTTCTCTTTTAGAAAATTTTTAATGATCTGAATATCGAAAGAAAACCACTAATTAAAAGAAAATCTGGTTTCGTGAATCAGAGCATTTAGACAATATAAAGGTTGGTGTAGGAGATTTTGCGTGATGAGTGAGAGCCCATATGTCATATATTATGGAAGTACTAAAAAAAGTATATAAAAAAGGTAATAAACTTTAAAAAATAGAGATTTAATTTTGAAATAAACTCATTTTTAACTTAATATTGAATTATTAAAGATTTACAGGAAAAATTCTCACTTTAATATTGAATTATTAAAGATTTACAGGAAAAATTCTCACTTGAACATCAGAGTATATTTTATAGGTTAATTCCTTACACCAATCAATTATTCGAATCAAGGAGTAAAGATGACGTTTGACAGAAACTGAAGTTTGTCAATCATTTATCCTCGTTTCATTTCAAGACAGAAATTTTAAAATGGAGAACAAATCCTGCTCTACCTAGTTGTACCAAATAGTAATAGTTGCTTCAACTATCATCCTTTTAGACTTCTCTAAACACTAAGCATTTTCTAGGTGCACCACTTTATGCTGAATGTCATTTCCCTCAGCTTTGTGTTTCCTGTTCCTAAATATTATGAATTTGTTATTAATAAACTAAATCAATTTAAGATTATTTGTAAATTAAACTAGTAAATAATTGCTTTTCAATCTAAATTAAAATGTTTTAATTTAGGATTCTACAATTAACAAAAATTTATGTGTATTTCGTTTATATTATAGATCAATTTTACAAAAATGTTCAATTAGTTTAATTATCTTTTTATACGAACTACCAAATGTTAATTAGGAATTCATGTATTTGTTTCCAATAATCTATTCCCAATAATCATATTTTTTAATAGTTAGATAAAGATGGAATAATGGAGATGAAATGTAGTGAAGAAGAACTAAGAAGATGAAGATGAATTGAAGTGAAATTTTTTGACAAACTGGAAATGTTAAGGTGCAAAAATATAAATTGTTGGAAACCAAATTACCAAAGATAGAATAAAAATTGGTAAAAGAAATCAACTAAAGCGGTAACCAAAATTATAACAATCATGACTATATTTGTTATTATCTTATTCACGGACTTGTAAATGCAATTTATCACCACGTTTTGTACATGAACAACCTCTTTATATTTTTCTCTTTTTTTCCGCTCTTAAGTTAAAAATAAAAGAAAAATTACATATATTTGTAATAACTGTCAGAAAATCATTCATGTTGTCTTAATTATGCCTACTAAACTCATGTATTGCAGCACTTACCATATGCTTTATTATTTTTTAATCTCACATTGTCCATCTTTTCATTATATCTAACAAACTTATCATTATACCCTCCTTTGATATCTTAATTTTGATATCCTCAACTGACTGACCTAAGAGAATGTTGATTCATAACTTTGAAGAAAAAAATATTACGGTGTGTCATACTCTATGAACTTCACTTGAGATGTGCATGAACTTCGTGAATTGAAACCTCCTCCTTTTTCACTACAAGAAATATTGGATTTACATACGGAACTTTATATACGGATTTAAATCCGTATATAAATCAGTCATTATGCACGGATATTATGTACGGATATCAGAAAAGGTGTTATATACGGTATTTATATACGGATATTTATATACGGATATTGTCGTATATACATTCCGTATATAACTTTGGCGCGTGGTGGCGGGAAAATTATCTAAGGATATATCCCTATGTAATTCCCTATTCCCGTATGTAATTCCCTATACCCGTATGTAAGTAAAATGTTTTATATTATATACGGATGCAAGGAATATTTTATTAAAAAAATATAATTTTGATTAATTAGAAGTTGAAACTATCGTCCACTCGAAACTGAGCTTTGTGTACCTCTGGAAACCTCGAGCTATCTTCCTCTCTCTCGAACCGTGGAGTCTCGTCGTTCCTCTCTCGAGCCGTCTTCGCTCTCGGTGCCCCTCTCTCCAGCTCTCTTCACTGTCGTTGTCCGTCTTGTTCTGCTTCTGCCTCCTCTGTCTCTATCGAAGTATCCGTCGTGTTCCAGCGTTGACGAAGTAATCTCCTTGTTCAGTCCGATGCCGTAGTTGAACACTGAAGGAGTATCTCCATCAGGTAAGTAAACCTTAATCCTAATGCTTTCTTCGATAAATCGTAAAATTATGAAAATCGCTAACCCTAATCTTGTTCTTTCTTTGTTTTATTTGACGCATTTGTGGTTGGTCTCGGAAGCCGTGGTTGGAGTGTGAGGAAACATCAATTGAGGCTAGTGTTTGACGTTTTATGAAGATTTTCAGTGGTATGGAAGACTGAGACATATACCATTTGGAGTTGCGAAGGCCGTTAGTGAAGGAACCAAAGGTGAGTGAGTTCCTGTGCCTTTAAAGTTTCTTAGATGCAGAAAAATTTGTTTTAAATCAAAGGATTTAGGCTGGGTGGATGAAATCAAGGGATGGTTTGTCAAAGAAGCCAATTTGGAATACCTAGCTGGAGTCTTACAAGGTGTTTTAAACTTAAGTCTCAAATAAGCGTAACTGGTTGATGCTGATTCTTTTAGCAGGTGTTTACATTCAATTACTTTTTTGTCTCATTAAAATTCTTGGCCGAGTTCCATTCAGCTATTGTTGTGAGCAGATAATAGTAGTTATTCGAGTGTAATATGTTGTGTACAAAACCTATTAAGGAAAAATATAACAATTCTAACTAATGTTTAAATTTTATCTTATCATTGAAAACTATTGGTAGTTTTCATTTCTTTGACATTGTTTGACGAGTTCGTGCGTTAAATTCTACCAACTACGATCAGATTTCCTTCCCAATTTTTAGGTTGCTCTTGTATTGGTTCTGAAGGTTTATATAGGAATTTATCTTTGAAACTATTGGTAGTGTTCATTTCTTGGCATTGTTTGGCGAGTTCATGTGTTAAATTCTACCAACTACTATCACTACAAGAAATAATGAAATTACATACGGAATATTATATACGGATTTAAATCCGTATATAAAGCAGAAATTATATACGAAATTTATGTACGGACTAAAGAGAAGGTGTTATATACAGATTTATATACGGATTTTTATATACGGAATGTGTCCGTATATAAATTCCGTATATAACGTTGGCGCGTGGTGGCGGGAAAAGTACCCAAGGAGTTATCCGTATATAAAGTTTATTATCCGTATGCAGTTACAACGAAGTAGTTAACTGCGGACGTTATATACGGATGTGAAATTATTTTTTTAAAAAAAAATAATTTTCTGAATTATTGGATGCTGGAGCTGCCTTTTCCCCTCTTTGTCTCGAACCATCGAACTATCTTCTCTCGAGCCCTGTCTAACCCTCGAAGCTTCTTCTCTCAGGCCCTGTCTCTGGAACCCTTCCCTTGAAGCTTTGTTCTGTCTTTCTCGAGCCCTTCATCAAACACTATCATACCTTCACTCACCTTTGTTCTCCAACCTCTCTTCTTTGGAGCTGTCAGTCGTGAGGCTTGGGTTCTGTCAAAGCCGCAGTTCTATCGAACCCTGTTCGAGGGTTTTTCCTTATTGTCGCCAAGGCCAAACAATCTCGGTCAGCGTCGTTCAATCTAGACTGTTCTCGCACTCGAACCCTAGGGCTCCGGTTCTCACACTCCGAGGTAAATTCCAGTGTCGTTCAATCTCGGTGAGTTTATGGTGAGTCAAGAATGTTGTTCCTTTAATATATATGTTTATTCATTTGGTGTTTAGTGGTTTAATGTTGCGTTGATCCACAAAGAAGAAGTTCGGTTGTGTAGCCATCTTTTAGTGTTCGTTGTTGTAGATTTCCTGAGTGATTGTTCTGGTAAGTAAATTTCGTTATTTTCCTAAATAATTTAATTTGTAAAATGTCAAAATCCTAAACCCTTTTCTTGTTTGTTATT
>NC_028352.1:10228372-10231566 GCF_000741045.1 Vigna radiata var. radiata | reverse complement strand
TTGGGATTGAAAAGGAAATCACCACAAAAGGGTAGGTACCTATTATGTTTTCTTTGATGACTAAATAGGTAATCTGGTTAGTTTAATGGTTTTGATATGAGTAATGAATGAAATGAATGTAAGAATTGGTATCCAATTCTAGTAAAACTGTATGCATAAGGAATGAATGTTGATATTGTTGTTGTATGTATGCTTTGTATGTTTGCCTTTGATGTTGCTTGGTTTACGGGGCTCTTGGTTCAAATCCAAAAGAATGAATGCAACTAGGCAATGCAAAGTCAACAATGGTTTCCACCCATGAAAGGCTGAGAGAATAGTAGCTCACTGCTAGGGTTTCAGTGGGTTTTTTGAGAAGAAAATATGCAACAGCTATCTAAGAGATTTGAGATACCTTGATTTGTCAAATTCTGGTTATGATGGAAGAATTCCAAGCCAGTTTGGTCTTCTTTCACATTTGAATTACTTAAATCTTGAAGGGAATTCCCTAGAGGATTCAATCCCTTATCAACTTGGAAATCTCTCCCAGTTGCAACATCTACATCTTAAGGGTAACTCTTTAGAAGGATATATACCTTCTCAACTTGGAAAACTGTCAAATTTGNANAAGCTTTATCTTGGATATGGTGGGACTCTCAAACTTCACGATGGAGGTTTTTGGCTGTCTAATCTCACTTGTTTGACCCATCTTGACTTAAGTTTGATGGATAATCTTAACAATTCTNAAAGTTGGCTACAAATCATAGGAAATTTACCAAAACTAAGAGAATTAAGCTTGTCTGATTGTACCCTTTCTGATAATTTCATCCATTCATTGAGCCCTTCAAAGTTCAATTCTTCTACTTCCCTTTCAGTCTTTGACCTCTCTTGGAACAAGTTTACATTATCTATGATATTCCAATTGTTGTTAAATATCAGTTACAATCTTTTTGAGCTTGACCTCTGTGTTAATAACCTCTTGGAGGCTCCTGCATAAAATCATTTTGGTTTGATGATGCATTTTCTTGAGCGGCTAGATCTCTCCTCTAATAGACTTAAGGGTGGGGCGATAAAATCCTCATGGATATGTGCACCTTACAATATTTAAACATATATGGAAACTATATGACTGAAGACCTTTCATCAATCGTTAATAACTTATCTGATGGTTGTGTGAGGCACTCATTAGGAGAGTTTTATCTAAGTTACAATCAAATAACTGGCTCCTTACCTTTCTTTTCAATGTTCTCCAATTTGAAAATATTGGATCTTTCTGTGAACCGGTTGAGTGGAAAGATACAAAAAGTGCTAACATTATGTTAATATAATATAATTGTCAAATAAACTCAGGTTATAGCCCTCTGCGTTGGATTTTCCTTGAGTTTGCATAGTAATTGAACAAGACCTAATCTTTATGGACTTAAGCAATCTACATCTATCAGACCAATTGAGACTGCTTTACCTAATATTATAGGCTAAACAAAAGACCTAGGAGTTTTATCTTCACTTGACCAAAATTTCACCACCTTTTCAACTCACCTTTACTCATCATCAACCTCAATCTCATCTGCACATCACCTTTCAATATTACTATTAACACACAGATTTAGATATCTATAAGGAATCATCAACCCTTAGTCATTTTCCTTTTTGATTATAAATGAATTAATAAAAATACTTAAGATGTGAAGGGAAAGAATAACTTATAGATTTAGATATCTATAAGGAATTATCAACCCTTACCCATATTTTTCTAAAACCAATAGACCTAACATCTTTTTTCTTATACTTCCTTATGTTTGTTTCAGTGTTGATTAAGCTTTTGAAACAATGAAACCTCCTTTTGGTGGTGTGATGGAGTGATTTTCAACATTTTTGGCCATAAGAAAGGTCTGATTTGGAATGGTAAGCTTTCTATGTTGTTTCACAGTTTCAATAAGTCTAAAATAATTCTTAAAGGCTGCTAACAAAGTTAAATTAGTGATAATTTGGCCTAAGTGCAGAAATGTTGTCTATACCATCACATTTTAAGTTAGAATTGGNAATTAAGTANTGAATCTGTGTTGNAAGTGGTTTTTAACTCATTTAAGAGTTTTGANACATCTAAAATCAGTAAACAAAGTTTCCTAAAAGGCCAGTAACGATTTTGAACCACTTCTATGCGAAATTGAGTGTCAAACCACCAAAATAAAGTTACTTTTCTGGTGTAGATTGCTTTGTCANCCACTAGTTGTGGGTGGATGAGAGAGTTTTGAGGGCACTTGTTTGTTTGGGAAATATTTTTTGAATGGTATAGCAATTGATACCTAACTCTGATATTGTAGATAGTGATAATAGTTGGAGTAAAAGTACCACTCACCATATAGTAACTTCTTACCTTCGGCCATTACTGTTATGGACTGAAGCAATACTTATTTGCAGTTCTCTGTTATGATAATAACTTTATCNGATTTTGAATTTGTTATATCTTTCTTTGATGCTCTATTTTTCGTGTGCTGACTTATTCACTAATGTAGAGCATTGGAGCCATTAATTCTACCTTCAGAACCTGGTCAGGTTGTTAAGGACCGACTTCTGAATTTTGTGAGATCATTNTCAACNGTTCTGGCCTTTGCCTATTGTTTGTCAAGGTGTGCCTATTTCCTTACCTTCATTTGAATACTTTATCTGGATTTATAGTGCTTACTAATGTTTTCATCCATGAATTGTTATGGAGGTTACATTTTACACTTTGAAACTATCATATATGTGGTTAGATTCTCAATATAAGAATAAATGTTTTNGGCATTCTATAGAAGCACTGTAGCACATTAGTCTAATAGTTAGGTGAAAGAGGGATATGGAAGTATGAAGTGTTTGTTAATGTGTATATGCATTTGCCAGAGTGAATGAGAATTGACTGAGATTGTTCTCAAAGAATTGATGGATATTTAAAAGATTTAATCCTAAAAAAAAGAGTATTAAATCTGCCTAAAATCGGTTCCAGATTTGGAAATAAATAGCCAACCTCAATTTCACCATTCTTGTTATACGTTTTACTAGTAAGAGACGTTTTATGTTGTGATGTGGTGTATTTGGGGCTTTATGATCATAAATACTTCTATTTACCTATTTGGTGTAAGAAGCATGGGAGTTTGTATAACAATACAAACATTTTTATACAAAATAGTTAATATCAATTAGTATTTCATTATAATTTTTGTAGAGATCACCAAGTA
>NC_028352.1:10225776-10227016 GCF_000741045.1 Vigna radiata var. radiata | reverse complement strand
GTTCTTGTATCCTGTACAAACTATGTAAGGGATTTAGAAATAATACTTAAATATTTAGTTCTTAATTGGTGTAGATCATGAAACATAACATGAAGAAATAGAAAGGACAAAAGTAAGAGAAGAAAAGAAAAACTTAAACTTTGTGAATACCTCATAGACACGTGAACATAATTGGGAACAACCACACACATTGTAAGATGGAGAGAAGAGGATCTAAATTAATTTAGGTTATTCTTTACGAAACCATTTGATAGGGCAGGTGTCCTAATATAGAGACTAGTATTGGTTGTTCTTGTATTGGTTCTGAAGGTTTATTTAGGAATTGTCCTCCTATGTTAGCAAATATTGGGCCTGTTCCAATCTATTCTGTCAGCTTCATCCCCTATGATAAGACGTGATCCATTAAATATTTTAGGTGCATGAAGAAACACCCTTCAAGGTGATGACCTCTAAGGAGAGAGACAAAGTGGCAGGCTGCACAATCCAATTTTATCTCTGTATGTGAACATGGTGATATCACCTACGCCTAAATTATCCTAGATTAGTTATTCCATAATTCCGTGTGACATTTGTGTTCATAGGGCGTTGAGGTGATTCTTGCATTTGTAGCCAAATTATTGGCTAACTTTACAGCATTTTGAGATCCAGATACTACCAAAGCCATGCTAATTTGTTATATCCAGGGAAATTTTTGCATAATCATATTAGAAACATGTTCATTACCTGAATTGTACGTGGCATACATATGGTTTGCATAATAATCTTTTAATATGTATGACATATTAAATATTTATATTTAATATATATACAACTAGCTGACTAAAGACCAAATTAGATTAAATAAATATTGTGGTATTATTGAGAAAACATTTTTCCTAGCACTCTTTTGAACATACTATTATTGGTTGAAGTGTTCTGGAAAATCATAAAATTTTGCATTCTATTCTATAGGCCTCACTCATGATTTCATAAAATTTCTCTCTGTGTTTCTTGAATTGCAGAATCCAGATTTCTTGAATCTTGGAGTCAATTGAGTGTGTTGCAGTGGAAGAAACTCTGATTTGCATCGCAGGTCCCTATAAAGTCCAAGTCGATCAGAAAAGAAGCCTCTAAATCGTAAGTATTATATATATATATATATATATATATATATATATATATATATATATATATATATATATATATATATATATATAATATACAGTAAAAAAAAACTCTTACTCAGTTAAACAAGTAACTT
>NC_028352.1:10216181-10218289 GCF_000741045.1 Vigna radiata var. radiata | reverse complement strand
GTCGATCAGAAAAGAAGCCTCTAAATCGTAAGTAATCTATTTATATATATATATATATATATATATATATATATATATATATATATATATATATAAAATTCTTAATACTTTGCTGATAAAAAAAACTCTTACTCAGTTAAACAAGTAACTTTTAAGTGATAGGAACTATTTTGATAAATGAAAATAATTGGTGTTGACATTATCGATGACTATAAATAATGAGTAATATGAATATGAATTGATATTATTGAGCATCGTTGTTTTTAGTTTTGGTTATTTTGTTGAAATTTTATTGTGACTTTGATACAGGTGTTGAAGTGGTTGAGAAGTGTGGGGTACCTCATTGGGAAGGCATAAAAGTGTTGTAGACTCAAGCAAAAGATCTATCAGAAACTGAAGCAAGGTATGTTTACTCCTGAGTTGACAATCTTATACAGTATGAAATTGGATGAATAACTTAGAAAACACAGAATTGATCACAACTGCTTAGGAGCACTTACATGAACAAAACGCCAGGGATGTGATCCTCCATTACTATCAAGTGTTCAGCGTAGCTGTAATTTTCCCTCTTTCCAGGCTGCTATAGTATGAGTTTCAAGTTGTTCTTGAGTCAAATTCGAACCATGATTTCCCAGCTGAAATTATGTTTGTCAAATAACTACTGAATTTGAAGAAATATACCTCGTTTTATGAACCATGATTCCAGAATAAAAAAAGTAAGATGTGTAAATTACAATTTTATATTCAGAGTAAGATGAAAATCAAATATAAAGAACTAATTCATAGTTATTATTTCAATTATGTGGTTCAAATTTGTATATTATTTGGTGGAATACTATATTATTTTAACTCAGTATGGAGTCATCGACATATGTTATTGTGTTAAATGATTTAAAAAAAATCTATCATAATTGTGCTAACTGCAAAAAGTATCTTTAACATGTATTAATTAATTATCGTATGTTTATATGAGTACTGTGTTTACAAAAAATGAATTAAAAGTTAATCCACAATTAATTTTAGATTGTTTATTATTATTATTATTATTATTTAATTTTCTCTTAAGTAAAGGTTAAAAATAAGTTGCTCTACAAAAACTCATTT
Source organism: Vigna radiata var. radiata (assembly GCF_000741045.1). Classification (NCBI taxonomy): domain Eukaryota; kingdom Viridiplantae; phylum Streptophyta; class Magnoliopsida; order Fabales; family Fabaceae; genus Vigna; species Vigna radiata. The sequence goes on along the minus strand of NC_028352.1, from coordinate 10,217,185 downwards.
GATTAAGAAAAAATATAAAGGATCAAGAATGAAGAATATTTTTTAATCTAGCTAATTAATGATTTTCCTATAACTTTTTAAGCCTGCTTTATATGGTTTCTTAATTTCTGAATAAATTCTTATTTAGTAAGAGTTTATTAAATTGCTTAAGAAAAAAGTTTACTAAATCAGTGCATATGTAAAATCCATATATATGATATTTTATTTAAATAAACCCATTAGTCTTCATTGGATGAGGTTAGTTGCAACTGCTTAACATTTTGTCGTTATTACTCTATTTCCAGGTTCTACAAGGTGTTACATTGTTGATCATGTTACAAAGCACTTTATTAAATGAAACGATTCACAATTTTCATTTTACCTTTTTGAGAAAATTGAGGTTGTGATGGAATAATCTGATTCATCAAGAATATTTACTAACCACTAAAATTGTATCCTCAATCTCCTTTATTTTAAAAAGTATATATCTGAAGCATGTTTACTGTTTTTGAGTGCTCCAGTTTGTTATTCAAGTGGTGGCTCTTTTGATATAATTCTTGCTCTTTTATTATTCTCACAGGTGGAATTATCGTCCCTGAAGAAGCTGAGCTTAGGTTGCTTGAAGTTTTCTATCACAACATATACAAGGTGTTATGATACCTCTATTATAACTAATTTGGCATTTATTGTTTATTGTTTTATATTTTTCTGATCAAAATTAATGAATAGTCAGAATTCAATATAAGACTAAATTTAATTTACTTGATCAGAGTTTGTTGGTTGTTACTAGTACTCTATCGTATTATTTGATGTTTTGTTTTCTTTCAGTTTGTAGTTTTTTCAGAAAACCGATAAATAAAAAGAATTTGTAAACTTTATGGAGTGGTTAAATGACATCAATACACTTACTATAATATATATATTTGGCTTCATTAAGTTTAATCAATTTGAAAATTTTCGATTGAATTTTGATTATATTTTTATGATCTATTAAGTACTAAAAGAAATTTATATTTTTTATTATC
>NC_028352.1:10209973-10215841 GCF_000741045.1 Vigna radiata var. radiata | reverse complement strand
AATGTAAAATATTTTATTAACTCTACCATTGACATATACTTTGATGTTTTCAATTGAGTTAACAACAGGAAAGGTTTTTTCCATCCTGACCTAATTTCATCAAGCCCACATTTGACCCAAATAAGATCCTAAAATCAGCCCAGATTGTGTATAGAGAAAATAAGAAAACAAAACAAATAATTAGAGGAAAGCCTTCTCTTTTTATCAGAGCCAGGTTTCGATCCTGGGACCTGTGGGTTATGGGCCCACCAGGCTTCCGCTGCGCCACTCTGATTTATTGATATTATTTAGCAAATTAAATTTTACTATATACTTTACTTATCTAATATTTTGCATTACAATTATTTCAGTTATTAGAATAAAATAAAATAATTTATTACTACTTTTAATGTTTTTAGCTTCATAGGTAAAACTTAAACTTATATCCCTTCATATTAAAATACTAGTCACCCTTTAATATTTAAATGTTAGTTTAAACCTCTTTTTGGTCCCTAAGTTACAAGCAATGTATCAAATGAGTCCTTTTATTGACTTGAAATACTGTTTTAGGTTGTTTCTTAACAACTGCTACATATTTAGATTGCTCTGATTTGTTTCTTAATAATGACAACACCTTAGATTGCTCTTTGTACTTTGACCATGAACATAAAAAAAGAACTCATTTGATACATTTTTTATAACCTAGGAATCAAAGGTTTACATTTTTAAAAGCGGGGACTAAAGTGAACATCCGCTCATAACTTAGGACCAAAAAGAGGTGTAAACCTTAAACGTTATATCTATTATAAACATTAAGACTTTTATTTAATACATTACTTTATATATTAATTAGGTTTAAACCATTTAGGCGTTTCTATTTTTGTTAGTTATTCCCAATTTGGTCCCCTTCTTTTAAAGTTTCCCAATTGAGTCCTTATAAGTGCTAATCTGAAATAATTTAGCCCCTACCGTTAAAAATCGTTAACGGTGTTAAAATTCTGCACAGGTGGTGGGATGACGTGGCCAATTTTTGCCATATATCTCTTCTGCTACATCAGAGTCATCTTTTCCAACGACACAAACCTAATTTCTAGTGAAACCCTACCCGCCGCGTGAGCAAACTCCAGTGTTGTCGCGTCGCTCCGCTACAAAACCTTCACGTCGTCACCACCTTCGCTTCACTGCCACCTTCTTCAATTTCCAATTCCATCCACTTTCACTTTCACATTCGTCTTCTCTATATCATTAACAATCCAACAACAAAATCAATATCCATTCTTATCATCTTTACAAATCTGTTGCCCTCATTTGTCTTGTTAAAACACTTGTTCAGGGAATTGTTTCATCTTTTAGTGGGGTATTAGGATTTTGAGCAAACCCGGAATTAGGGTTTTAAAATCCATTTAAGAAACAGGGAAGTCAGAGAAAGTTGATTGGTAGAAACATCACGAGCACGAAAAAAGGGATTCAAGAACCATCCCATTGTAAAAAATAATCAGATCTAATAAAAACACAAAACCCATTTGGGATGCACAACGGGATTGGATTACAGGATCTTACTAGATAAACAGAGAAATTTGGAGCTTCCAAACAGAGCAAGCTTCGATTGGGAAAATTCGTTGCAGTGATCAAAGCTGAGACATGCAACAAAGGAAAAACCCAATAAACTCAGAATGAAAACCGATTCAGAATAATCAGAAGTAAAACCTCAAAATGATGAATCATGAACTCACCTTGAAAGCAGATAAGGTTGCAGAAAAAATTCAAACCCAACAAAGAGAAACCTAAGCATAAAATATTGCATAAAGAAAATAACAAAATCCTCAAAACCCTTAGAATTCTTTTTGCAGTCCCATAATTTTCATGTAAACTTTATGGAGTGGTTAAATGACATCAATACATTTACTATAATATATATATATATATATATATATATATATATATATATATATATATATTTAGCTTAATTAAGTTTAATAAATTTGGAAATTTTCAATTGAATTTTGATTATATTTTTATGACCTATATCAAGTACTAAAAGAAATTTATATTTTTTATTATCTGGATATTTGGATGATGTGGTTTGTGCAAAATCAGCTTTTAACTTACTAAATAAAAGGAAATTTGGTAATGTCATTTGGGTAGTCAATGAAAAAATTGGTTGCACCATTTAAATATTTTATTGCAAGGTTGTTAACTGGGACCTGTGAGTTATGGCCCACCACGCTTCTGCTGCGCCACTCTGATTTGATGATTATATCAAGCAAATTAAGTTTTAGTACATACTTTACTTATTTAATTTTTTGCAACCATTAATTCAGTTATTACGATAAAATAAAAAAATAATTTATCACTTCTTTTAATATTTTTACCTTTATACGTTGAACTTAAACTTATATCCCTTCAAATTAAAATACTAGTCATCCTTTAATATTTTAATGTTATCTATTATAAACATCAATATCTTTTATTAATACAGTACTTTTTATATTGTTATATCCAAACAATATTATTATCCATCGATATAAGAGTTAAATAGGTAAATAAGTTTTTGAAAGCATTCATATTTTTCTTTTTATTACTGAGACTAGTTACTATTTTCCTCTTTTCCAACCATGACATTTTGAATTTGTACTTTAGCTATAACAGAAAATGAGTTTTACTTTGAAGGTGTCTTATGATAACGTATAAAGAGTCTTATAAAATGGAAATTTTTATAAAATTACAAAATGATAAAAGTATAAAATAACATGTGACATAACTAAGTAAGGTGATAGATAGATAAGATTATTAGAATATACATTTAGAATGATTTTTAAACTGAATTTTCAAATAATAATAATAATAACAATAAATAAAAAGAAATTAAATAAGATATAAATTGAATTTTAAAATATGAATAACAATGAATAAAATATTATTAACAGTTTAAAAATTCGTAAAAATTATAAAATTAAAGATTTAAATCCATAACAACAATTCAAAAAATGCATAATAACTTAAAAATCAACAGTACCACATATAATTTCAAAATAAACGATAATTTTAAAATAAAAATATATAATTTTTTTAGTTTTGAATGTATATTTTCTTGTTTTATTTAGGTTAAGAGAATATGATATTTAATTTGGATAATGTTTATTAATAGTTTTCAATTAATATTTAATTTGGATAATGTTTATTAATAGTTTTCGATTGTAGTATAATTTAAAACAAATTACAATAACATCATATATTTTTTAATATAAAATGAATCCTCGTATAAAATACCTATCATATTCTATATTTTTTAAGACAAAATAAATTGTCGAATCAAATATGTATCATATATGATACTCGTATGGTATCTGTGTATCATATGTCTTGTCCAAAGTGCATGCATACAAGAATTCAAATCTAATTAATTCACATCAAAGTAGTCTCAAAAGCCAGTTAAAGCCCTTGCTTTAGGTTTAAAAAAAAATGTCTAAATTATTTTTTCTACTAATTTTTGTGGCTTCCAAGGAAAAGAGATTTCAGTTTTTCTTTTTAGAATTAATTGTTTTACGCCTAAAAAAAATCCTCAAAGCTCGAAAAATAATTTTTAGATAAAAACTACAATAAAAAACTTCATTATTAATTTTGTTTTAAATCTTTCCAACCCTTCAGTCACCCCTGATTTACACGCATTAGGAATACCATGGATACATCTTAGCTAACAAACAAAATGACCATTATTAATCTTCAACTAACTTAATGTATATTTTAATAAAAGAGTTCACTATATTTAGTATAATGTGATGTTAAAAGTATGAACTAAAAACATGATGACTCTTCTAAAATGAAAATTTAATTTCATTATGTTGGAATGTTATCAAATTTTTTAGATTTAATTATTTTGATAGTCTCTATTTTCGGTAATTTTTTTCAATTAGGTTCCTTATTTTTTCTTTTTCTCAATTGGGTCCCTATTTTTGAAAAATTGAAGCAATTAGGTCACTGTCGTTAGTTCCGTACTAACACCGTTAAAAAGGATGACACGTGTCAGCTTGTGATTTTTTTGAATTTTTTAAATATATTTTTAATTTTTTTTATTTTTTTATTTTTTATTTATTTTTTAAAAACTAAAAAAATTGCCACATGTCAAGTTGAAATTGAGCCACGTGGCAATGACAGTATGAGGTGGCACTAACAGTGGCACGTGTCACTATTAGACCAGGTGTCATTGCGTTTGTTTCAATTTGGTCCCTGTATTTGTATTTTGTTCCAATTGGGTCCTTGTATTTTATTTTGTCTCAATTTAGTCCTATTTTTTTAAAAAATTTAAAAAAATTTGTTCCTTCACAAATAAAATACGGTATGTACATTTTCCAATTTTTTGTCTTTAAATTTGTTTCTTTTAAGCAAATTATTAGTAAGGATGTATTTCAAATCGAAATATATATAACTCTAGAAACTTTTTATGAATTGTTGAGGAAGTATTGAGACTGTGCTTGTGTAGATTACCTTCACAAAAATATTTATTATTGAGATGTTAACTTTTATAGGTTATGAGTTTCTTCATTCATATTTAATTTTTGTTTTAAAAACTTTAATGCAACTAAGTTATTTTCTTTACTACTATATAAATAAAAATGTGTCATATGTTAGTTTGTAATTTTTTTATTTTTCTAATAAAAAAATAATTTGTATAAATTTTTTTTGTAAAGATTTATATACAAATAAAATTTTGTTTGAACTTGGAGAGAAACAAAATTGTTTAGTTTTTAAAAAAAATAGGACTAAATTAAGACAAAATAAGAATATAGGGACCAAATTGAGACAAATTAAAAATATAGGGACCAAATTGAGACAAATCTAATGAAACGTGGTCTAATAGTGACACGTGGCACTATCAGTGCCACCTCACGTTGTCATTGCCACGTGGCTCAATGTCAACTTGATACGTGGCAAATTGTTTTATTTTTTTAAAAAAAAATAAAAAAATTAAAAATAAAAATAAAAATAATTAAAAATATATTTAAAAAATTCAAAAAAATCACAAGCTGACACATGTCACCCTTTTTAACAGTGTTAGTACGGAACTAACGACAGTGACCTAATTGCTTCAATTTTTCAAAAATAGGGACCCAATTGAGAAAAAGAAAAAATGAGGGACCTAATTGAAAAATATCACCGAAAATAGGGACTATCAGAATTATTAAACCAATTTTTTATTACATCCCAAAAATTACTTTAGTCTCCATACTATGAATCTAACATTTTCATGTTTAATGAGTAACTTCAACCTTATATATTACCACCAAGTGTAACTATAAAAAAAGTAAGTGAATAATGATTTATGTAATATAAATAAATAATTACAAAGTGAATTAAGATACATGTTGCTTATTTTGTTCCGTAAATGCAATTACCTTATCATTTCATGTCTTAATAATTTTTTTTAGTGTAAAATTATTCTTTCCTCCTTCATAAAAAAGATAGTCAATGATGAACAAAATAAGCAATGATGTTGGGTTATAACGGGACAACAATTAAGTTATTGATGATGAGCCATAATTAGAGGTGTCAATTTAACCCATGGCCCCAGGGCCAGCCCCAACCCACTATTGAAAAAGCCCTATTTTAAGGAGCCCCTTAAGTAGGGGGCTAGAAAAAAGCCCCAACCCCCAAAACCCCCTCTCAAGTGGGTTAGGGTCAGGGTTAAAGTGGGTTTAGCCCCATTCCAAAACTTTAATTAAATTTTAGGCTTAGTCCAAAACTTCAAATTAAATTTTAGAACTAATATAATTTATATATACATAATCTTTTGTAATTTTACTCTCTCTCTAAATTATACAATTTTTATTTTAATTATTTTACGTATAATTATTTTTTTTACTTCTCATGAATTTAAACAGGAAAGACTCA
>NC_028352.1:10113621-10209443 GCF_000741045.1 Vigna radiata var. radiata | reverse complement strand
ATGAAATCCTATTTATTATTTTCTAATTAATAATTATGTAAAAATATTTATTAAAGTAAAAGAAAGATGCTTACATGTATTTTCCGAGTTATAACACTTAACATAAATGTTCCTTTTCTCTGCAAAAATGCAATTTATTGTTGGATATTTAATTTTTTTTGTAAAACAGAAAGCCCATGGACTGACCCTGACCCACAGGGCTTTGGGGCTTTTTAGCCCTGGGAGCTTTTTTAGTAAGGGACATTTTTGACCCTGTGGACTTTTTTGGCCCCAACCCACATGGGCTAGGGCCAGGGCCTATTATAGGGCCTCTTTTGACAGCTCTAGCCATAATTGAGTTAGCGTTCAAGATTTAATAAACTAATAATAGAATGATTAAAAATATTAATAACTGATTTCAGGTTAAGGAAGTTGTTTATGAGTAACAAAGCGGAATTAAAGGTAAGATCATTTTATTTGACCTGTACCCCTACCGCCTCCCCTAGCCCAAATATATAATACTTATAACTCACTTAACCTCTGCTCTCCCCGAAAAAAAAAATGACTCGCAGCTCCCTCTTAATACTCAAGATATTCTGCTTTCAAACTGCACCCAAAGTTTCCTTTTTAGTTTTAACTGTTACTTAAAATGGTCTAATCCTTAATGGTTACGGGTTAATGGTTTTTAATGCTGATTATATGTCTCTAATGTTTATAATCTTGGACTAAATGGAAGAGGTATGTGCAGTTATGAAAAAGAATAAAACCCTACAACCCCTCTTCCTAAATATTGCAAAACCAAAAGAGAAAGAAAGAACAACCCCCTCTCATGTAAGCCATGCATAACCCATTTTTAAAAACCCAAGCCCTCATTCTCTCTCATCTAGATGAAATATAAAGCATAAAAAAACAGAACATGTGCCCTCTAGTACACCCTACTGCACCTGTCCCAAAAGCAGTACCTTAAATTAAATGTATAAAGTTGACATGGTTTTTTAAAATATTTAATTTTCCCTAAAAATAATAATATAAAGAAACCAATAAGAAACAAAAAAAATATTTTTTATTTTATGAATCTGACAAGGATTGACCTTGCTCCTACGTATATCCATTTATGATGAACAATCAAGGATCACATAGTTCTTTATTAAAAAAAGGTTTGAGTTTGTTTAAAAATTACTACAGATTGATTTAGATTTTTCAAAAGTGAATCCGACAAGAATTGCTCCTACGCATATTTATTTATGATGGGAAAATAAGGAATGACGTGGTAAAAAAGGTTTAGCTTAACAAAATTGACATTTTTTTGTTTTAAATATTTTGTAATTTCTTTTAAGAATGGTGGAAAAAAGAAATAAACTAGCCAAATTATACCCTTTATTTTATGATTTAAAAAAAAACGTCATTTGTGTGTAGTAAAAACTAATACCTTTTAGAAAAAACTTTAAAGTACAATTAAAAGAGAGAAAAAAATGATGCAGAGATGACATACCTTTTTAGCCTTCGGTACTCTCCTAGTTCTTTCAAAAGTGAGAACTTATTTTTCTCTACACTCTATTTCTCCCTTTCTATTTCTATTATTTTTGCATGTCTCTCTCTATTTTTTCGTCCCCTTTTTTCTATGACATGGTGCGTATTTATATACACACATTGTAGTAATATTATGACAATCTTGCCTTAATTGTGAATTAATTGACAATGAACAAAATAGAGAAAAAAAGGGTCTTGGTTGCAAGAAATCAAATCAAATAATATCCAAGACATTGATTATAATTATTGTCAGGAAATATATATTTTTCTTTAAAGAGCAATTGATGCAACAAATATATTATTTTTAATTATTGCTTATAATTATTACCATAATATTGATTCAAATTATTACCATATCAAACTAATATTTCAAAAATATTTTCTTGTAATGTGTTCTACATTAAGGAAAATTATTTTATTATTTTATTATTCTTTTTTTTTACCCACCATTAATTATTATTCTCTTATTTTTATTTTTTACTTTACTTTTAATTTGTGTTCCGGTTGGATGTACCTCCAAGTCTCCCTGCACAATTTCTCGCCTTCAACCGTCCGGTCGGTCCTCCTCTCTCTCGATTGCTTCCTGTTGGCGCTGATTCTTAAAGCTCCTACCGTTGCGTCCAGCCGGGTACCTGCTAAAGGCACTCCGACGCTCAAGTCAGTGTTTGGTAAAAAGATAGAGATAGAAAGAGAAAGTAGAGTAAATGTGCATTCAATGTAACCAACTACCTTTCACCTTTGACTTGTATTTATAGTTTCTACTGTGGGCCTGGGATAAACCATTCTCTAATCACGGCCCAACCTCTGGCCCATTCTCCTTAATCACGTTTTAGCTGATCCTAATTTTAACGTCTTTCATCTAGATTGACCCGGTCGTTCGCCCTTGTCGAACGGTCGGTGATCATCTGTTAGTCTTTGACGGCCTTGATGTTTGAGTGAAACGGCAACAACTCAGAAGGGTATGCAGATCTTCGTGAAAACCCTTTTAAAGTTCGTTGATCGTCATCCGTCCGGTTGGGTCTTACACAAATGCCTCGTACTTGCCCGCCCGTACGCCTTGCGTTGTAGATTTGTTTAATCGTTGTGACATTACGATCATTATTTTCTTTCAGGGTTAATAAAATATTTGTAGGTGTAACTTTACTCTGTCATATCAACAAGTAAAGACTGTTCACTCAAATTTAACCTGCCAACATAAGGGTAACCAACTAAAGTTTCAACAAAATCATGGTTGTGATGTTCACACATCACCTTCAAAATCCATTCGTTCCCATCAGAACATGGTTTAACCTTTAACCTAAACAGACACTCACATTTTCGAGTCTCGTATACAATAGCATCTGCTTCGGGTTTGTATTTATTATATTTCTCACTTCTTTCACATGTAAGTAAGATGAATGTCTTCCTTCTTTGTACACAAGTAACTATGTCAGATCTTGTTATAACCACGACAAATCTTAAATCATAAGCAATGTCTCTCACCCATTAAATTTAGTGATTGTGATAAGAAAATATTTCATTTATGGTAAAATTATTTGTGAAATCTGCATCTCCAACTTCTTTTATGAAAATAGAAAAATCTTATATAAAACTAGAATAAATTTGAGAATCCGTATTGTGACAATATTTTTTCATTTTACACAAAATTCACCTACAACATAATATTTATTTTCAATAACAAAATTCATTATTAATTAAAATAATATAAATAAATTAATAAAATTTATCTATACAATTATTAGATTATTAAACAAATAAAATACACCCCTCCAAACAAGCACTTCAAGGCCCTAAGTGGTCCATGTCCATATCCTAGTTCCCTTCCTCAAGCCCTGGCCTTCCATCCGAAATGGTCAACGTTTGGATGAGGTTTCTCTCTCGGGATATCTTGGTGTTGGGTTTCCATTACAAGGATGTTAAGTTGCTTCTACTTTATCTTTTCTTTCCGTTAAACTGTTCAGATATAACTCTAAAAGTACTTTAATACAATATTGAAAGTGTAGCCTTAAGTCGTTTAAATATGAATCATAATTAAAAAATATTTTAAACATAACTTTATGATATAATTATTTTAAATTTAATTATAAAAGTATTTATTTAATCAATTCAGTTATTATATTACATAAGATATATACTTTATATGTAAAGGAGATTCTTTTTTTTATATCTATATTTTTTTTTTCAATTATATTCTTTAAATAATATTTTTAAATTCAAATAAATATTTTATCTATATTATCTTTTTAAATGATTATTTATTTAAATTTAAATATTTTTTATTTTTTAAAAAGATTATCTACAAAATAAATACAAACGTAAATTTTTATTTATTGTACATATCTTGTGATTTTATCCTTGGAAGTGTAATAACTGTTATTATTGTATAACTGCTTTGTGTTACTACATACTTTAATAAGAGAAGAGTGAAAATTATAGTTTGAAGACTGAGAGAACAATTTCTCCTTACAAAATAAGATAATTCTTTCTGTAATTACTTTTTAATGTTAACGGTTTCTTTTATATTCATAAAGAATAAATATATCAACAGACAAAATGGACATATAAATTATCTAACTTATATCCCTAAATCAAAATATTGTTATTTTTTATTTAGTACATATTAATTATGATAAATATATATTAGTTAAGTTTAGTGTAGACTTAAATAGATAAAAGTAAATAATTTTTAAATATAATTTCTTTTATATAAAATTGTTACTAGGCGGCACAAAATTCATTCTAACTATATAAAAATTGGGGATTGTTGATGGATAAAAGAATAACAGAAGTATATAAACCCTAAAATGAAACTAAATCTAATATATATATATACACGTTTTAAAAAATAATATTTTGTAAATGAGAATCTTTTAATAAAGAAGATTTCCATATTTTTTTGCTATATTCGAATAATTCCAGTAATAATATTGACACACTCCATTAAAAAATGTTTATATTTTCATATAAGACAAAAATTAAAATGTATATATTATTTCATGAATTATTCATTAATATAAAATAAAGTAAAGCGTTAATCTATTTATTAGAAATATTTCTGTAAATACTAAGTACAATGATATTTCATCCTAATTAGTTATACCATATATATTAATTACAGTAAAGCGAGACAGCTGTGATGGTTACATAGGATACCATATAATGGTCGAATAAAACGAAAGTCAACCCGCTTAATATTTCTGGTCGCAACGTTCTTCGAAAAAGGAGGCAATCTCTAAGAATGTTTACATGAAATATGCAGCATCGAAGTTTGGAATTAACAAAGCCATTCCTTTAGCAGTGAAAATGTCATCTTTAAAAGTATGAATAGTATCTTCTAGGAGGAATGGCTCAGACCAAAAATCGCCGCTGAATTGTTTGTATGATACTAATGGAGGAAGACCATCTTCTGAATAGTTGTCTCCTTCTGCTGTTTCTGCAGAAATGGCCAATGAACTTTCTAAAATATGAGGGAAGATATCATCACCACAATTTTCCTTTAAATTTCCTTCAAAACTCTTGTCATCAGCTCCCTTCAACTTCAACTCAGATGCTGTCATTTCACTTCTCTTCAAGCTCTTCTTCAGGTGGCTATGCCAATAGTTCTTTACCTCGTTGTCTGTTCTTCCAGCAAGTTTTTCAGCAATCAAGGACCATCTATCAGGTCAACACCATATATTAATATTCTATAAACATCACATATCATCCAACAATATATATATACCTATTTCCAAATTGTTGGTGTAATCTGATGATTATTTCTTCTTCCTCTGGGGTGTAGTTCCCGTGTTTTAGATTTGGTCTCAAGTAATTCAACCAACGAAGTCTGCAACTTTTCCCACATCTTGCTAAACCTGCAACACAAGTATACAAAACCAACGTTCAAACCTCATCAGAATGTTTAGCATTATCAATCATCAGTTAACTACACAGTTCAAGAGTAATCAATGCTAGATTTTATTCATTAATGATACAAATCAAAATGAAACTGAAACTAAACATAGATGATGATGATCTTACAGAATAATACCTGCAAACTTGGGGAGTTGACGCCAATTAGAGTGACCATATTTGTGAACATAAGCTCTTAACTTATCATCTTCTTCTCTGCTCCATGCACCTTTCTTCACTCCATTTTTGTCATAGAAAGGAGTTCTTACCATCTCTTAAGTAAAGATTAGGCTTTAGAATGTCTCCAAATCCCAGAAAACTTATGAAGCACAGTCTTTAGAATGTCTTTGGGAATTATATATAAACTAAAACGCGTTTCATCTGATAGTTCCCTAAATTAAACAACCCTAAAATAGATTAAAAAATGGACCAAAACCCAATCTAGGTCCACGCATTAATTATATATAGATGTGAATGCAGCAAGTCATTTTATTGTTGGATAATCATGGGTTGTGTGTAAGTAATACTGATATTGTTTTATGTCATAAATAAATAATTTTTTATTATAGATTGAATGGATCATAAACTAATTGAAGTATCACTTGACTGTGATTAAAATAAAATAAAAAATAGACTTAGAGAAATAAAGGATTTTTATTCATGACTTGGTATTTCGGTTATGAAAATTAAGTTGCAGTATATGTTATACAACCTGAGATGAATCTTCCCAGTTTAAACACATTGAAAATGGAAACCTGTGCTGCATAATTAAATGTCAACTTTTCACACTATCTTAATCAAATATAATACAAGATTATTAAGAGTTTATCAAGGAACTGTTTTACGAATGCAATGTGATTGATATCCGAGATCCAAGTTCAGAAAAGATGTGGAAAGAAAAGTCAACATAGGAAAAGGCAATGCATAAACATTTTACTGTGTGCAAACACTTCCTGTAGAATTTTTGACTGAACATTGACATCTTTGAAATATTTGCATTGGATTAAAAGTTGTTTTATTGGAACATCTGCATTGGATTTATCCAACTGACTTCGATGAAAACAAGATTAGCAGCAGCTATAACAGTAATTAAAACTTCTAATTTCACACACAGTTACACCTGACGAACACTCTCATATTTCAATTTTTCAATATATTCTTCTTAGTTCTTAAAATTCGAATTGTTTAAAACAAACCAAGGATCAAATCACATTGAAAATATATATAAAAGTGAAAACTTCTCCGTTGTGAAACAAACAGACCAGTTTAACTATCGGATAAAGTCTACATTAAAAAAAAATCATTATATACCAACTAAATTTAGAAATAAAAAGAGATTAATAATTACATCAATTTATAAACTAAAAATTATTAATATCTAAAATAATTAATTATTATATTAATTAAGACACTTGTAAATATTTAAAATTATCTTTATTATTAACAAAAAAAAAAGTATTACTGATTTATGAAATAAAATTTAGAAATCAAAAACATTTTAATCACCAATATTATTTAACCAAAAATATGTATAGAAGCTAGTTTTCTTATTAGAGATAATTTTTTATAATTAAAACATTGATAATTAATGTTAATAATAAATTTAGAAACCATTGATAATAGAAATTATTTTATTTATTAATTTAGAGATTAATTATAATTTTTTATTTATAATATAAACTATTTAAATTATCAATAATATTTTTTTTATAAATTAATATATAAATTGGTCACAATAGTAATTAATAATTTTAGTCACAAAAAATTATCATTACTTAAATTTTTTTTATAATGTATTTGAGTAATAAAATGAAAAAATTATACAGAAATCAAAATCCAAACAGGTAATTACTATTTTTTTTTTTGTTAAATAAAAGTGTAGGTTGGTAAAAAAAAGGAAACTTAGCATCTATAGATATGCCATGACAGTTTCTTCCTGTAGTTCCCTATAAATGAATTTCCCATGTTATCTTCAATAGATTGTGTATATTTTTCCAAAATGTGTAATTTAGAAGTTAAAAGTAATATTTGGATTATACAATTCTTCAAAGTTATTTTTCCAAATTATATGATCTGAAACCATTTTGTCTTATGAATTATCTATTTTGAAAATCAAATAAGATTTTCAAATTACATAATAAGTCATTTTATTTTTGAATTAAAGTCATTTTTTATAATTTAAATATTTTTAATAAAATATAATTTTCATATTATATAATTTAGAAATAAAAATAGTGACGTATATATTATACAGAATAAAATGGAAAGTTTCTTTTATATAAATATGCAGAAAAACAATATGGAGGTGCAGGAAGAAACTACCATATTTGGAACGTGGCTATGAATTGGGGGAGTTACTCCCTGTACCTCCCCAATTCCAACCCCCACCCCCCCAATTTTTTTGGATTTTTTTTTAAATACAAAATTAATCTTTATGTTTTTTTTATTTTTACCGTTTTACACCTATTTACTAAAGTTAACCTACTCTTTTACAGTCTGCCTCAGTTATTAACAACATTTATCATCTTAAAAACTAAATAACTAATTCCACCAATGTTCTTCACTCAGAAATAAATTTCAATATAAAAATAAATAAATTATTGCAAGAATAGAAGAATTAACTAATTACGCAGCTTATTATTTTTGTTAAAATCAAAGTTTTCCTATTAACATTTATAAGTTGAAAAGACAAAACACGTTATTTAGACATAAGCACTTGTATCAGCAGTTTGAAAATTTATTACAAACCATTTATAATACTTTTTGTAATTTTACATTAACCCGAAGCAAAAAAAATTTGTATTGTTTCCCTGTTTGAACTGATTGATTCTTCTTTCAAATTTTCCAGATTTTAAAATCGATGATATGATATTTTCATCAAACTATAACAATTTAAATTATATTAATTTTAGATAATTTAATTATTTTGTTACTTTTTTTAAAAAATTATATAAAAATAATTTTAAAAAGCAATAAAAAGATTAATTAATAAATAAAATAAAGATAAAATTAACTTATCTGTTTGTAAGAAGAGACAAGTCTTCATATGTATACTAGTTATATTTAAACATTCTTGACCAAATTTTAGTATATCATTCTTATTTATATGAGACATCTATTATCTTATTTATTTTAAGATTAAATATCACTGCAAAAAAATATTTAAATAACAATCAATTTTAAAAATAAAAATTAATTAATTATTACAATGACCAATCTAGATTATAAACTAAATATTATTAGCATTTAAAATATTAAAATTTTGACTATCAAATAAATTAATGTCTAAATTGGTCTCTAAATTAAAACTGTTTCTCTTTCCTAAATTAAATATGAGTTGTTCTCATTCTTTATTAAAATTCATGTAAAATATCTTCCCAATAAATAGCACGTGAAATATTTATCATGTCATAAACATAGTTTCTTAATATGTTTTACATGATTTTTATAAAATACATATATAAATAGTTTTGTATATAGTTTAGTGAGGAAAAACAAACTTTATACTATAAGAACAAAAAAACATATTTAATTTTTTATCATTCTAATATCATTGAACATTTTATTATAATGTATTATTATTATTTTTAATATTTAATTTTTGTTTTTCTTCTATTAATTTTTTTATATCTATCTTTCCTAGGTCATTTTTATTTATTTATATTTATCTTCCATTGTGTACTGATATGTTTATATCCAATTATGTTATCTTTTTATTTATTTATATTTATATTCATAAATTTTTTTATCTATTTATATTTACAATTTATAATTAGGCTCCAATAGAAATTAAGAAAAAGAAAAAAAAATGGTGCAGATTTTCTGTCCCTATATACAAACGAGGACTTTTGAATATATTAAGCCCAATAATCTCTTTAAACATAACCGCGAGAAACTCATATACACTTTAATAAAGTTTAATACAACGTCATTATATTTTAGTTTTCCAATTTATTTGATTTATCAGTAGAAGCTGTAGAGAATTTAAATAGTAACAATTAGGGATGGCAACGGGGATAATGTCTACCCGCAATCCGATCTGTTGGGTAAAATTGTATCTGTTACCCCGCTACCAACTGGATATTTATCTTAAAAAAAATCTGTGGATTTTTTTCAATCTACGAATACAAGTTGGATATCCATTTTTAACCTGTGAATATTTAAAAAATAATTACTTTATAAGTTTTTAAATGAAAAAAATTCAAATTAAATTAAAAAAATGCAAATAATATTTAAAATAATTAAATAATTAATTACAAGTTACAAATATTGACAAAATAATTAATTTGAGTAAGAAACATAAAAGATATGAGATGATGATGATGATGAAGGAACATAAAAGAAAGAGAGAGAAAGAAAGAGATACTAATAAAGGATCATCGGCAATTGCAAGATCATAAAGGATCATCGGCAATTGCAAGATGTGAGATGATGCATGTTATGCCTCACATCACACACTTGAACATTAGATAGCATGCAACAAAAGGTAAGGGAGTGAGTAAGACTTAGAACAAAAAGAGAGAAGCACTGTCCATGGTTGCGTCAACAGAAACACCTTGTCAGAACACATCAACATCCATCACCGCCTCACTTAACAAACGCCATCGAAGCCACCAACAACCACCACAAAGAAATTTATACAAAACTCAAATGAAAAGTAACCTAAAACCCCAAATACTATCCATTAAAACCCACACCTACCCACTGAAACACCATTTAGAGGAAGCAAAAAAAGCAAGAAAAAGGAAGAAAGCATACCTCAAATCCTTTTGCCAATACTTGGATTAGTTGGTTAAAATAAAAAACTAAAGATTGCAAAAGTTAGGGTTTCTTATTTCTTTTCGAAGAACTTCACGGGAGAGGCTCAGAGAATACGAAACATGGACTCAACAGTAAAATACCAACTTTAAGTTAGAAAATTTAACAGGATAAAATTGTAATTTCCTTTCTCAAACTGGTAGCAGGTACCCACGATTACGGATAGTGAGATACCCAAACTCGATCCGTTAAAAAACGGGTATTACAATACTCGCTATCCACTACCCGCGGGTACAAATTTTTCTGCTATCCCTAATAACAATAGTGTTACATTTAAATATTTCCATTTTGTCTATGTTGAAAAGGTTTTATTGTGTTGCAAAGTTGATTGCTTTTGAGGAAAAGTGTATTTTCAACCTAAAGTGTTACACTAGAGGAAAAATGTTTTTGAATTGTCCTATTTTGTTTTGCAATGGTAATTGCACAAAACATTTTTTAATAGTGAAATATTAAACAAGTTAATAAGGTGCGAGACAATCAATGAGTAGAACAAAAAGATGAAGAATTTTCTAATTCATATAGTTTTTATCAAAATTATTAGTGTTAGGAAACTTTAGATTTTGTTAATGTCTTAGAAATTTTGGATTGGTGTTATCATACGATTGATTTTTTTTTTTATATTTAGTTCGTTATATTTTATAATATTTGGACTTTTTACGTTGTGAAACCTAGATACAAATATTATATGTTAAAATTATTTACTTTAATAATTAATTCTAGATATTATATAAATTTAGTAGAAAATAATTCCTTCTCAAATCATAATTAATCATAATTTATCTCATATGAGCATGGTTTTTTTCATTTTAAAAAACCCTTAATAAATATTATATTTTCAATTCAAGTATATCATTGACAATTACTTATAATTTTTTGTTAAAGATAACATTATTGTATGGTTTTTCTCGCTGTATAAATCTCATCCCATCAATCTTTGATAAGAACCTCAATTTTAAGATTCTTTTTTTCTTACATAATTGTATTGTATTGTAAATAATTCATTTTTTCATTTGCATTTGTTAGACATAGTATGATATTAGGCAGATCAACTCCTACAACTAAATGGATAGCATGGTTGTCCATCAAGGTTTGTAATTTTTCTCTAATTATAATTCTTTAATTCTTTTTCTTCTTCAATTATTTATAATTGTGTACATATATTAGTCTTATAAACAAACCCATTCATATAAGTATGATTAGTATTATGCAATAAATAACAATAATTGTTTGTGTTTGATAAGTTATTGGTAAACAATAATAATTTAATTGATTCAAATATCTTGCAACTTTGACTTTTTTTGTGTATTTATTGAAATTATTATTTTTTGTGCACAATTCAACAATTCCACATCAATACACGAATTCAATACACTATATAAGAAAAACTTTTGCCAAATATATAATAACAATGTTCAATAATGTGTAATAATTATGCATAATATATACTTTGTACATTATTTAAAGTGTTTTGATTCAAAACTTTTATTTATATATTGTTGTATTTATTTGTGTCTGACTGTTTTTAGCCAGGTTCATTATGCAGAAGGGGAAAAAAAAATATATTTTTAAAAGAAGTTATAAAATAGACTTCAATTATAGCAAAAATTGAAACTTTAATATAAAATAGACTTCAGTTAATACCATGACAGAAACCTATAATGAAAAGTAGACTTTGGTTACTACTAGATCGAAAGTCTATTCTCTCTTTAGGTTTTAAATAATTGCAAAGCATAAGTTTCGGTTGTCTAATGAATCAAAACATATAATCAAATAAGTTTCCATTCCTACCGGAACCAAAACATATTATCATCTTCAAGTTTCAATGAAATTTATATTATTTTTTAAATTAAAAAGAAATAAATTCCCGTTAAGACCAAGAATCAGAAATTATTTCTTTAATTTTTATTTTAAATAATTTTTTAATTATATTAGATTTTGATATTGAAGACAATCAAGCCTATTCAAAAAGTATAAATTTCAAATCCCAATCGAAGTCAAAGTCCTTCGCCTGAATATACAATTGTATAAAACGTAATGATATATCAAAGATATCTTGTTCAGGTTCTCAGTTTGTTTCTATTGTATTAGTTAGGTGATTAGTTATTTCTGTTTTACAGGTTTAATTTACCTTTATATTCGGACCTTTGATGTCTGCAAGAACATATTAACTTGCCTTTCTATCAAATACTTTAAGTGCAAGTTTTATCTGCTATTCCTTATGATTTGCATATCACTCATAATCCATTAAGTGATTAAGAATTAATCAAGTTCTTAGAGGTCTTTATGTTTTCTTAATTTCATACCCATTCTTTTAACAAGCTTCTCAACTTTTATAAATGCACTCATTTTTTTGGGATGCAAACAAAGTTTTACATAAAATAAAAGAAAGATTAATCATGAATTTATATACACATAGATACTTCTAATGATAAGAGTGTGTGTCGAACCTTCCCAACAATTTTAAGTATTCCTTTTACAAGAATTTTTAGATTAAACATTCTACTACTAACTTTATTGCAAAGTTGTATAACTCATCCATATAATTGTTTTGTTGTAAGATAATTAGATGAGTAAATCAAATTGAAAAACAAATATAAATTCAAAGACTCATTTTGTAAAGTAGTTCATAAACCTATTAAAATTTGTGAAGGATTTTGCTTAAAAGAAATATTAAGAGGTAAATTTAAATTTAATTTATTATAATTACAAAATCGTTTATAAGGAAAGAATTTAACAGTAAATAATACAATACATTCAATAAATCTAATTAATATAAATACTAATAAGTAAAAATTATCTTATTTATATACTATAAATTAAATCTGATTAATAATTAAAAGTAAGATCGTGAAAAGAAAAAAAAAGAGAAAAACTAAAAATGACATGGCGAAGAAAAAGTAAAAGTGAGTTAAGGTATTGGCATGCCAGGAATACTTGTTTTGTTTCCTCATAATGACCGGCTGACTTGAAACCTTTAATTCGACGAAAACGTGTTTCATCCCCAAATTCTAGGACTCGTGTTCAAAAAGAGAAACATCATTGTCAAACATTATTCATTTGTTGTTCTGTTTTGAAATAATTGCTCCTTCCCAGAAGAAGGACAAACATAGATAGAAAGAAAGACTTGGAATTCCAAGTCACAGTCAAGCTACATCTCACACCACTTTAATTCGCCTTTTCTTTTTTGCTTTCCCTCATTATTCAAATCTACTACTCATTAAATACTTTTATTGCATTCCCATTATTCAAATCAAATACTTTTATTGCATAAATTAATAATTACCAAACATCTATTTTCTACTCAAATATATCTCATTTGCTTATGCTATTCCTCTACCTCATTCTGTAATGATTTTTTAGTATAAATTTACAATATTCATATTCATAGCTTAATTTTTGTTAGAAAATAATTTACTAACAAATATTAATAAATTTTAAAATTTTCACGTAAATTCAATAGAGCACGGAAAGGAAAAAGGGTAGTCTGTTTCCAGTATGAACTCGGGAAAAGTAAGAGAAATAATATGACAAAAAAAAGTATTTTTTTTTAATTATAGCTATTTTATACCCTTTTGAAAAACTTTATGTATAAATAGGAAAAAGGACATTTTTAAAGAGTAGAAAAAAGTCTCCCTTCCTCTATACATACTGAACGGGGAAAATGATGTTTTTTTTTTCTTTTTTTCTTCTCTCCTGTTAAAAAAGAAAATAAAATTCATTGGTTGCACCCAGTTCTTTTTATAATATTAAAGAAAATAGTTTACTATTGCAAGTGTAATTTAATTAAATGAAAAATTTATAATATTACTTACGTGAATTCCTTTACGCGTTTCGATAATATTCCTGTAGATAGATACTACTACTATACGGAATTTTCATTCTTGATTAGTTTAATTTAACGCACTTTTCTATAACTATAGAATTAAATAATTAAATTAACACACTTAAACACACAATTAATTATTAATTTATGTAGCTAGTCATGACAACATAGGGTGACATACACCAAAAGAATTAAGCGTGAGCATGTTGCTTCAAATAATCATCTCATTATTCATGTCGTTCTTATTAATTATCGAAGTTGTTTCATTGCAGATTCAATGAATCTCCGTATTAGAAGGATTGACTAAGATAAATCATAATTAATATTTGTTCATTAATATTTTATTTAGAATTAAAAGAATCAGACAAGGACATTTGTTTTTTTTTTTTTTTATTTCGTATTTTCTAGATTGTGAATTATATACGAGTTAAAGGAAAACGGGTAGCCCGGCCCATTTGGCCCCTTATCTTTTATATTGTCTGTAAAAAAAATAGATTGACAAGTTTTAATCAGTTTCGCCACAGGTCAGTTTTTTTTTTATATATATATATATATATATATATATATATATATATATTAAAAATATATTTAATTGTACAAATATTTTTATATTTTTAATTGGATAAATTGAAATAATTATTACTTTTATATATTAAATTAATTTATTTTAATTAATAACTAAAATTTAATTTATAAACTTTTTTTTTCAATACTTGTATATAAAGGGATTTTTTTTGTGTCCACTTTTTTTTTTTCACTTTTACCTTTCAAGTTATCATTTTATTTAAATTTAAATGATTTTTTAAATTTAATCGTTTTTTTTTAATTTAACTACTTTTAAAATTAAATAAATAAAAATCACCTACTAGATAAATAAAAATAATTTACAAAAATAAATAAAAACTTTCTATAATAAAATTATAAAAATTATTTGTATTTATTTCTATGATTATAATTTCATTATTTTTGTTATAAAAGAAAATATAAACAAACATGTAGATATATTTTCACTAGTTAAAAATGAAAAAATATATTAATTATATTTAAATTAAAAATAAACAACATTTCATTATTTTTTTATGAAAGTTTATATTTAAAATAATTTTATTTAAATTATAAAAATATTTGTAGGTATTCATAAGTTAGTAGATATATAAAAAAAATTGTCATTATATTTTCACATACATAGTGAATAATAAATCGAGTATTGTTATGCATACTCCATCCTTATTGTTTTATATTATTAGTTTTTGTTGTATAGGAAAATGTCTTAGCTATTTTATAAGTTTTTAATTGGATTATACAAAATACTTCCTCAACATCTACTTACTTTGTTACTATATACTCCAAAATGATTGATATCCATACTACCTTCCAAGTCATATTTTCTTTCCCAGTTAACTTTATTAGGTAAAAGTGTTGAAAATGGTACTTTGGTTAATTCACCTATTCTTTGATGTTCCAAATGTTATAAGTTATCTTAGAACAAACATATAGGTGGTTACCTATTTCTTCTTTTTCAAGGCATAATGGACAACTAATAATAGTTAATGCTTTTAGCCTGATCGAACAACATTCTCTAAACAAAATGTTGTGTAGTTAGTAAAACCTTTATTCTGTAGAAAAAGATAGACATTTTTTTTATTTAAAACTATTTTTATTTTAATTTTTAATTTAGAGAAAAAGATAGACCTGATACATTAAAAGAAAATCACATTGATGGATATTTGTTTGATTAATTTGATTTTATTTAGAATTCAGATGAATGATAATCAATATATTTTTTAACTATGAATGAACTAGAATCAATATGCATTTTAAGTGATTTATTTATTCTCACTCTTTTTAGCAAACATTTTTGGATTCCTTCATTTTATTAAATGATCTATTATACATTAAATGTCTATCATTATAGAAACAACAAGTATCAATATTACAATAGAAATTTAGCATATTTAGATTTAGGAGGGGAAAAATACTCAAACAACTTCAAAATACTTTATTTATATATAGTGTTGTTAAGCCTGACTAATACACACCTCGAATAAGTAACAAGAGTTATCTTATGTCGTTATTCATAACTGTGTATAATACTCTCAAAACTATGGTTTCTCTAAAAACAACTGGTAATAGAAATGACTTTATCCCCAGAGATCATAGTAGATTGGAGTAAAATATTCAGATTCTACAACGGAAGGGACAAGAAGTTCGCTTGGAACGTGGGACATGTCAGCCACATATGGCTGCATCCAAAGGTTCTCAACTGTTGCCTCTGCATATGCATCCAGAAAACTGCCAGAGCCATTATCGATAACAATACTTTCGCTGCTTGATCCATGCGGAGACATTGCACAACAATCATTAACGCTAGTATCACTGCTTTGAATTGCGCCATTGCTATCTCCTGAAACTATTTCACATGCTGCACTGTAGGAGATGTCATCCAGATTTAGCTCGCTCCAGAAACTATCATTCATCGGCTCCATGTACGAATCCAGAAAGCCAAAGTCATCATCTTCAAAAACCAAACTTTTCATGCTGGCACCACTGCAATCATCTGAAGCTGTGGAGGAAAACACGCTGCTGGAGGATGAGAGTGGTGAGACTGAGGCTGATGCATTATCAGAAGTCCCGGAATTGGATGGAAGAGTAACAGTAAAACCATTGGGGTTGGATTCTTTATTCTTTGATTTGAAGGCTCTAGCTTCTTCATTTGTTACTGTATTTTGTTCAGACCTTTTCTTCAGAGTAGTGTGCCAATGGTTTTTTATTTCGTTATCTGTTCTTCCTGGTAACTCAGCCGCAATAGCCGACCACCTGCGAACAACGGAATCATATATAAGATTAACATTCCAGTGTTTCAATATTCACGCCATTGAACAAGAATTCGTAACACCATTTTTACCTGTTACCAAGTTTTTTGTGCATTCTTATGATGCAATCTTCTTCTTGTGGAGTGAAGTTGCCTCTTTTGACGTTAGGCCTGAGATAATTCATCCATCTCAATCTACAACTTTTCCCACATCTTTCCAGACCTAAAAATCAATGCAAAAGGTAATGAAAATGAGTTTTTTACTATAAAAATTTATTGGCTTATTTAGTTTTTAGAAAGCGTTGAAATATGTACCTGCAAACCTGGGAAGTTGGCGCCAATTCCAGGAACCATATCTTGTAACATAAGCAATTAATTTTCTATCTTCCTCAGGAGTCCAAGTACCCTTTCTCAGTCCACTTTTGTCACAAGATGGGGTTCTTACCATCTTTGTGAGTTAGTGTTTTTACGTTTCAATGGAAGAGGAAATTTTGGGTATGGTTTGTGTCTGAGCAGTCACTTATTTATACTCTGCGCGCGTTCACATTCCAAAACGTGTATCATGTTCAATTATAACAGAAAGCCCCGTAATTAAGAAATACATGTGACTTCCGAATAAGGGTCTTGCTCAGGCGGTAACCCTTCACGTGTTCATGTCTCGCACTTACTAGTCAAACAAAGTGTTTCTCTGCGCTTTCACACTTATATGCCACTAAAATATATTGGTTGATTGCGACATCATCTGTTAACGGCTACTTAGTATCTTCCACGAACGTAACACGAAATTTGTGTCCGCTTTTTGCATTTTCACACGTGACCAAAATCCACAACATAAACGCAACTCATAATTACGGTCAACTCTTGTACCTGCTCATTCCCCGCACCTAAATAATATATTCACAGAACTTCAACCAAAGTAACAGTCTTCCCTGTGTTGATTCAATTACGCCTTCAAGAAACGACAGCGTTTTCTCTTTTCTTTATTCTATCCAAGGAAAACTAAAATATGTACAAAATAAATATTATTTTTCAAATTCGAAATCATATATTTTTTTAAGAGAGAATTGTTTGCGCTGAAAAAATATATTAAAAGGTAATAAAAATTATTTTAACTTCTATCAACCAACGAATTTTTTGTCATTAATCATAATGACTTCACTAAAGCTACTTTTGTTTTTTCTTCTGGAAAGCTTCTTTTTCTTTTCTTCAATTCTAGTATCATTAAAGCTACTTTTTCTTCTTTTTTTTCTTTTTTTTTTTTCTGGAAGCACGATGTGGTAAATTCCGTGAAAGTATTAAAACGATTTTTTCCTTTTTTGATGGTAGTTTCCTTTGCAATATCTTATTCAGGCCAAATTAATACTCAATATATATATATATATATATATATATATATATATATATATATATATGCATATTCAGTATAACTCAAAGCATAATTAAATTATTTTAAAACTAATTTTATTAAAAGTAGCAGGAGAAAACCTTTGGGCTAGAAAATAGGCAAACTACTCTAAGATTAGTAAACGTAAAATAAAATCATATTTTCCTAAGTTTTAGAATTCAGCAACGTGATTATTTGATATTACTAAGCTGAGAAAAATTTAATACCTGAATATATTGAACGACGAATTTTAATAAAGGATTTTAGGAGATTAAAATAATATATTTAAGCTGGGTGTAACATAGAAAAAAAGTTCCAAAAAGGCTTAATACCTTTGCTTCCTCGAAAGAGAGAGAATATTCAAAGTGTTCCTATCTTTTTAAAAAAAATTGGAAACAGTCTCAAGTTGTGAAAAAAGGACCAAGTTAATCCTTTTTTACGGCGTCAAAAATGTAATTATGCAAGTGTCCCTCTGACAAAAACATAATGACCTATTCAGTTCTTGTCATTGCGTGACACTGTGAGGTAAAATGTCGTGTTTA
Organism: Vigna radiata var. radiata; assembly: GCF_000741045.1. Lineage (NCBI taxonomy): Eukaryota > Viridiplantae > Streptophyta > Magnoliopsida > Fabales > Fabaceae > Vigna > Vigna radiata. Next base: position 10,190,667 of record NC_028352.1, on the reverse strand, counting down.
TTTAGAATTTAAAAATATATTAATGAGGTGACACTGTTTTGACAGAGGATTAAAAGAAAATGGATTAGGGTTTGACATGTGGTAAACCCTTTTTATCCAAATTAGGGTTTTAGAATTGCAAAGGGGAAAGTTGTTTGCCTGCACCACGAAGGGATTTCTACGAATTGATAAAGGTGTTGCTTCTAGTGGCTTGAAGCTCACGATGGCAGGATGATCTCTTGTAGTGGCTGCAACGAAACTTGTGATGGCATGGTGGAGGACGAACATGGAGGTTGGCGTGGTGTTGGCAACAGTGGCGACTTGCGATGAAAGCGTGATTCTGGTTTGATGAAATTTGATGGCTGATGCAAAAGAAAATACTTTATTGGGTTTTAATTTCCTTTTTTAATCAAACTATAATCATTCTTCCAGTTGTTTGATTTCTGCTTGTATCATTCAACCTGTGTAAACTACTGTTTCAAGTAAAGAAAATGGTACCACTTTCATAAGCCACTATCAACCACTATAAAAAGAGCTAAAAGACTATGAATCTTAAGCACGAACAAGAGAACAATGGATCGAAATTGATTACAGATATACAATTTGTAATCAATTAAAGAACTCCAAATTTGGTTCATGCTATCTCGCTTTTAGGAAGAAGTCATTCCTATCTCGCCACAACCACTTTCCTCACCTCAGGGATGAAGTTGCACGAACCCTAACCCTTTTCTTTTAACCCTCTGTCAAAACATTGCCACATAATCAGTTTTTTTTTTTTTTTAAATTTAAAATTTACATGTCATTTAACCTCATACTACCACACAATGATATAAACTGAACATGTCAATATGTTTTTTCCAGGGGACACCTGCACCGTTACATTTTTGATACTGTAAGAAAAAAAGATTAACTTGATCCCTTTTTTCACAACTTGAGACCGTTTCCAACTTTTTTAAAAAGGTAGGAACACTTTGAATATTTTTCCTCTTTCGAGGGATCCAAAGAAGTATTAAGCCTTTCAAAAACAATAAATCTGGAATAAAATTGGAAGACAAGGTTACCCCGTCCTCTATAAGTTTTCCCCATAAGAAAAAATTAATTGGTTAACCAATCTCTTTTTCTTAAAGAAATAATCATCCAATTCACCGTATAGGAAAAAAATATTTAATTATTTTATTTAATTTTAAGACATTATATGCATTTACCTTTTTATTTAATATTTTATTCTGAAAATTAATTATTTTTTTTTCATGAACGGGTGTTAAAGATATTGAATAAACACTAGTAAAAAAATAAATTAAAGCTATTCTAGAATATATATATATATATATATATATATATTAAATTGATTCTATAACCGATTTAATATAGATTAATGTAATATGTTTTAGATATATTTGATAGTTGTACAATCAATATAATAGTCATATTGATATAATATATTTAATTATTATATCGGTTCTCGAAAAACCAATCTTATATCTTTAGAGAAAAATGTCAAAACAACATTTAAAAACAAAAAATTATGTGATCGGTTATGACAATAATTAATCTAACTTTTTTATGAATTTTTGAATTGAATCAACAAATGTTAGATCGATTATGATATTAACTGATCTAATATATGATGTATTAGATTGATTAATGTCATAATCTATCTACTATGTCCTGTTTTTTATATTTTAAATTTCATTTACAATTGCAATAAACTCAAACATGTATTCAAAATGAAACAATACAATCTTAAAGAGACAAAATTGGATAAAATTGGATACTAATTCAAATCCAACCATGAAGTTTACCAACGTTGTCGTAAATCATAAAGACAATACTAATAGTAAATAAAAAGCAAATGGAAATAAACAATATGAACTAATTTTTAGGTTTAAAGAAGTATTTGGCCCATTTAGTCCTAATTTCTTCAATCGTCTCAAATGCTATAATGGTTTAACATTATAGTACAAAATGTATATTAGTTATATAAGTGAAGATTTCGTAAGGGGCTATTAGTTCGTTTACATAATTGCATTGAAGTTTTGTGACAATGATTGATTTTATAAGAAGTTTGTTGACAATATAACATAAAGTGTACTCACAACATCTATAGTTGAATAATTGTAATGTTTATCATATGATTCTCTTGCATGATTTCATAGACACCGTTCATGTGGATATACAACGGTAAAGTACTATCAATGCCAAAGACTGTTGAATCCCAAGGAATGGTACAAGGTGCTTTAAATAGATCTGTTGAAACTCTAGTCAACTCATGAATCAGACTAATATTTCTTGGGTTAGGGGTTAAGATTGAGGCTTACGGCTAAAATCACATGCAAGTAGGGACTTTTGTCTACTATGGACTTGCAGGATATAATTACAAAGTTAAATATGAAGTTTGTGTTTACTTAGGAAGTCTATAATTATAATGAAGAAAAATATAATTGTTTCTTTGTTGAAATAACCTTAACTAATGGTTTAGGCTATGAGATGAATGTTCCAATTGCCTCTCCCACTAATTTAATCTCCTATGTGGACACTGGAACCAATGTTTTGGCATATCTAATATCTTCAACTACAACGCCAACCAAATGATCTGGCATTTGCACAATGTTAATGGTTGATCCCCTTGAATACAATCTGTCAATGAAAACTAGACAATAACAAATCTTTCTAACATACAACTTACACTTGCAAGAGATATCAATGCCAACAACGAATGCTTCTAACATATACTCTATATAAAAAAAGTCAATTGTTTTCTTGACATTATACATTTCAACAACAAATGCTTCTAAGCGATAAGATATTTTCACATACCTTTTAAATATTTTCATGTATCAATCAACTAGATACGTCCCCATCTAAAAAATATAAGTCCACATATTTTAATTTTCCTTATTAGATGAACTGTTAAATGGATCATGATGTCAAAAGATGAAGGAGGAAAATACATCTCTAATAGAAACAAGATTAAGGATAACTTCATTTTCCAGGTCATCCAACTTGTTATGCTTAATTACTTTATGACAAATACCATTAAAGTAAATAAAAAGGCGAGTGATGACATGTCTTACAGTTTTTTGCAAGATGCAACTTAGCCACCATGAGAAGTTATTACATGAGAACACGACAATCATGAGATTTTAAACCAAGTTTCAAATCTTGCATTGACACAAGACTTTTAATATTTGAAGAGTATCCTTATGGTACTTTCATTCCTCATAGGCACTCACAATAACCCTTTTTTTCAAGTTTAGATAAATTACGACAAGCATAGGGTAAATATGTCCCTTTACCATGAGCTTCTGGTTGTAACTCCAAACAAAGACCTATCTCAACTAGATGTTTACGAGAATTTATATTGTCCTTTGTTTTCTCTTTAATGTTTAGCAATGTTCCCATTATACTATCACAAACATTCTTCTCCACATGCATAACATCTATTTAATGTGTAATATCTAATTTAGCTCAATATGGAGTTAAAAGATAATTAATTTTTTCTTTCAAATAATTATTACAAGAGGGGTTCTTCTGTGTTTTCCCAAATGTGACATTTGTAAGACTCGAAAAAAATATTTACATGAGATAAAATAGATAATAGATAGTAATACATATTTAAATAATTATTATTGTATTAAAATGTCGTGATAACTTGTTTGCTTAAAAGTTTTGCGTTGGATGGTGATATATTGTGTTGAAGTTCTACCTATAATGTTTTGGTTTATGTTTATTTTCTTAGTTAAGTAAATAAATGTGAAAAGTAGTATTAAATTCTATAAAAATGGTAAGTATGAAAAAAATTAATAAATAAAAGATTTTATGTTGAAGTATATACTTTAATAAAAGGAATAAGTTTGAATTATATTTTTGATTTGTGTTTAATGAATAAGAGAATAAAATAGAATAAAAATTATACAAATCAAGTTGCTTTAAATACCCCTAATTCTTATATATTTAAATCAACATAATTATTGAAACAATTCTCTCAACCGAATTAAAAATATAAATTAATTTTTAAAAGCATTTAATTAGTATTTACTGAAATTCCCAAGATAAAAATAGGTTAACATCTTATCATAAATAAAGATGTTAATGAAACCGGTGAAGATTGGTTTTGATATCCCATACTTGTATCCAAATAAAAAAATTATTTTCATCTCCATACATATCTTCAAGAGGTATCCAATTTTTTTTTTATCTTAATCCCATTCGAGTAATGGGTATATATTTGTATTTATATATGTACTCGTTTTCTTACTATTTCAATATCGATTAATTAATTTTTATAAAATAATAAAAAACTAAAAAAAACATGATATTATTAAATATTCAAGATCAAAATGAGAGTATTTTTGTTTCTCCAATATCAAATATTTGAAAGGAAATTATAATCGTATCATTTCAAATTAGAATACCAAGTAAAATTTTGATAAAAACCAAAATATTTATTAAATTTGTAAACGTTAATGAAACCTTGTTGATAAAATTAAAAAATATTTTTTATAAAAAAACATATAAAAGGAAGATAAATAATAAAAATACAAAAATATTTTAAATCTTTCTTTACTTCAAATTTTTAAATTCTAATAATTTTTTTTAAACACTAGTAAAAGTTATAACACATCACTTGATCAAAATCACACAAAGAACAAATATTAAGCTAATAATAATTGAAATATAACGTAGATATTTTATCTTTCGAACTTCAATGTATGTTATTGGATGGTAATAAAAAAATTCATTACAATTAAATTAAATTATCATATTATAATAAATAAAATTTATTAAACAATTATAGCAATAAAATTATTCTTATAATAATGAGTTAGAAATTAAAATAATTACATAAAAATATCAAAACAATAATCTACAAGTAAGCAACAAATAAAAGTATTAAAAAAATATCAAATATGTGTTTAAAAACAATTTGATACACTGAAATTGCATAAAAGAAAACAAATATATAACTAAAGGTACAGTAAGATCAAAAATATCTTAAAAATCTAAGAAAACTTCTTAAATATCAACCTTAGTGGAACTATTTGGGAGAAATGAAAATTATTTTAACGAAACAAAATAGTTTTTAAATAAAACCAAAATTAATAATAAGAGAATAAAGAAGAAACATTTTTTATATTTCTTAGTAAATGAAAGACTTATATCATTGAAGAGTGAAATTGAGAGTAAGACATTCTTATGTGAAAAAAATATATAATATATAAAAATATTAAAAAAGAGAAGAAATAAATGTGAGACTTAACAAATTTTTAATTGACATATATCATTGAACATAATTACACAAAGGTTGTAATAGGAGAAAAAGATATATTTGAGATATGAATGAATTTCATAACAATCTAATTATCTAAATAATTAGAAAAAATAATAAATAAAAAGTGTGTAATATATGTAAATGATTAATATTTATCTTTTTATTTGGATATGAAAATAGGGATATGTATACATGTCCCTTCCATCTCCATCCCCGTACTCCCTAAGGCTTTGTTCTCTTGATATGATTTGGGAAAGATGATTTGAGGGAGATGATTTGAGTGGATTTGAAGGTAATTTTTTTTGTTGTTTTTTTGAGTGGATTTGTGGGTAATTGAGAGTAGATTTGAAAGTAAAGTTTGTGAGAATTAGTGTAGGATTTGATTGATGTGACAGATTTAAAAAAATTGTTTAATGGATAAAAATTAAAGATTATCAAAATGTCCTTAGTTTTTAATATAATATAAAATGATAATTGTTAATATTATATTTAATTGTAAAATTTTTTGTTAAGAATTAAAAATTTGAAATAATTATTAAAAATAATTTTAAAAATTTAATTAAATTATACTTTAGTGAAATGATTTTTTTTTTAAATGTAGTACTTTTTAAAGGGTAAAAAAAAAAGTAACCGGATAAAAAAGAAGTAACCAGATATAATTTCACGTTAACCGGATACAACTTTATGCCTTTTTCACGTAATGGGAAGTAATCGGATACAACTTTCTGTAACCGGATACAACTTTCTAGCCTTTTCACGTTAACCAGCAGAAAGCTCCCTTGAAGAGACACCAGGCACTTCAATGAACAATGAATAGAAAGAAGCTAACCATTTACTTCATTGAGTCTGAGGATAAAAGAATGGCCTTTGGTCGTGGATACACAACAGGATCTACACCAGTTGATATCCATGGCAAATCCATTGTTGATCTTTCAAAAACAGGTGGATGGATTGCAGCCTTCTTTATATTTGGTACATATTCATTCTCTCTTTATGCGTGTGCTTGTGCAGTGGATAATACTGGAACAGAACAACTACTGGTTATGTTATGAACATGTGATTTAAGAAAGAGATTCCGTGTTTTGCGTTGTTGTAGGAAATGAAATGGCAGAAAGAATGGCTTATTTTGGGCTTTCAGTGAACATGGTTGCCTTCATGTTCTACGTGATGCACAGACCATTCATGAGTTCATCCAACGCAGTAAACAATTTCTTAGGCATAGAAATGTTGTAGGTATATTATTTTATGATTTTATGTACAAGGTATTTTAAAAATGTATCAGGGTAAATTTGTAATTGTGATTAAAATCACCGCAAATCTTCGCACTTCAGCGAAGATGTTGAAATCGTATAATCTCGCAAATCCATTGTATTCCATCATCGCAAATCCACTCAAACGAACGCGTTCAAATAATGAATTCCTCGCTCGGCAATTTGCGTGAACAGTAAATTCAGCGCAAGTGAACACAGTCTAAGTACTCATATTCGGTTTGCTGTTTAAATTATTAAAATATTTTTAGTCTATTAAATAAACAATTATATATATTTCAAATATATATATATATATATATATATATATATATATATATTCTTAAAATATTTCAAAAATGTCGTGAAATTTAATTAAAAAAAATTTAAATTACGTTACCACTTATAATACCAAACAATTATTTTTTAGTAAAACTTTTATATAAGATAATATATTTATGAGTTTTGTTTTTATTTTAGAGTATTTAACTTTTTCATCTATACACTACACACTTATATTTACTTAAATTTCAAATATTAATGAATTTGTTAGTGAAGTAAAAGATTGTTTATAAGTAAGAAATGAGATATGATTAATGTTAAATATTATTAAAAAAACAAAAATGAAACTTGGTGAGTTTGCGGTTGAAAATTTTGGAATTCCATGATGAGATGTATTTGTTGGAAGCCTTACATTAACTAGTATAAGGATATAAATGAGTGTAAATATCATCTTATAAGCTGATTTTATAAGATTAAGTTAAATTTAAAATTCACTTTTTATAATAATATCAAAACTTTTGCTCAGAATCTATTTATTTTTTATTGAATATATTATTTCATTCATTATTCGATCATTATCTGACCACTTTTCAATGTCTAGAGTTTTAAATACAAAATATATCTACCTCAGACATAAAAAAAGAACATGTTTATAGTTTTAATTCACTGATTATGACATTAGTTTAACGTGTATAAATTTACTTAAATTTAAATGTATAAACTTTAATCCAAACCAACACTGAATTAACGGTAGTGATTCCGATGCAATGGATAGGACAACACATATGTACCTGAATTTTCTTATGATTTCGTTTTCCATTTATATTATGATTTCTTTTAATTTTATTTTTGTAAATGTTAGAAATTTAAAAATGATTTGAAAATTTTATATTAAAACAAATTTGGCGATATATATAGAAAAGGCTGACTCACATAATCTTAAAAATTTAAATTAAAAGACTTATCATACTAATATAATTGAATCGTGTTTTATTGTTCTCTGAAAAGATGATGATATTAAATCGGATCAATATTATGAATCACAGAATCTGAACTATCAAATCAACTCATGAAATAGTATAACATANAAAGATCTTTTATCCATACTAAATAAAAAAAACATTTATTCTTGATAAAATTCCAAAAGTCCTTTCCTTCCTTTTTCAGCAAAACAAATGAAAAAGCATGGGAGTTCCAAATAAAATTTTGTTTATCAATTTGAGAAAAAATAAATTTATTTTTTTTGGATTGATATCCAACGGGATTGATTCCAGTTTGACAGGATTGACCAATTGAACTATAATTCGAACCATTTTGTTGTAAATAAAAAAAAACACAATTTTGTATTGACAACTTTTTTTAATATTTTTAATCATCATTTTAATCGTCTATTTAAATTTATGTTTAAAAAAATATTTGAAACAGATCAATTACAAACTGTCTTTCAAAAAAATTGTAAAAAAGTGTCGTTAAAACAAATTTTTTTTTTCTTAAAACTAATAATTTGTCTTTATTAGTAACTTTCTCATTGTAGAAAACTCTAACAAAATAATTATTAAAAACGGAGATGCAATCTTATATATCTTGCAGAAAAGAATAACAATAAATAGGAAACGGAAATGATATTTCCAATTGCAATTATCTTGAAATCCTGAGAGATTTTATTAAATTCTTTTGCAAATAACCAACAAACCATGTAATTGTCTTAATTTATATTTTTTTTTCAACAAAAAAAAGTAAATAACTATAAGAGAACATTTAAATTCTTTCTCTCTCTATAGTTATGAGGGTCTTTGACGAATAATTAATATTGTTGGGTTATTGAATTGAGCCTCATTGAATACATATGCATTTATTGCATATTGTGATTATATATATATATATATATATATATATATATATATATATATATATATATATATATATATATATATATATATCGCTTATTTGTGAAGAAATGGATTTGTCATCCTCATCAGACTTAAAATCACCATTTTTTTTATTAATTACAAAAATATATTGTCTTTAGGTAACCATGCAGATTTTTAGTTAATTACTCTAACAATGCGATCTGAATTTAAAATCATTTAATCAATTAAAATGATTTCTTTACTTTATTTAAAACAATTATCCACAATTATTACTTTTATTAAATAATAACTGATCACAATACATTTTAAAATAATTTATATTTATTATATTTTATTTCAAATTACTTTATGATCAAAGATAAAATTTAATCAACTATTTTTATTTATTAAAATATTTTTTAATCTACTAAACTCATCACATCAATAACTAATTTTTACAAACTTTTCTCTTATTATTTTTCATTTCTTATCATCTTTTTCTTAATACAAACAATCTCACTTTCATTTCCTTTTTTTTTTATCAAAAATTCACTCTTCCAAATTCATTTTCAATAACAAACACGAAAAGGAATATACTTTCTACAAATATACATTAACATTGTCTAGTTACAATCTTCTCATCCCAATTAAATAATAGTGCTATAAATATTAATAATAAAAGTATTATTTAATAATTAATTAAAATTAATTTAAAGTAATATGGACATTTTAAGAATTTTATAAATATATCATTTTTATAATTTTCTTTTAAAATTATTATATTTATAAATTCCCCACAAACTTTTACAAAATTTTCCTTCATTTTCTTTCATTTCCAAATCTTTCTCTCCCATAATCAAATAAGTCTTATCATTCTTTTTTTCACTGCTATTTTTTTTTTCGCTCTCAAATTCACTCTTTGAAATAAATAAGTGGAAAATGAATGAAAAATTTGGAAGTGATTTGACTCCATTAGAATTTTGTTTCTAAAAAGAATAAATTATAATTTTATTCTTATTATCTAAGAATATTACTCTTTTTTATCATTATTACTATTTTTTAAATGCCACAATTTATTATTTTTGTGACAGTTCAAATCACCTTGTAATCTAATTTGCGAATGAAATTAAAAGAAGAAAACGTAGAAGAACAACGATCGAAATGTAAATATTTATAATCTCGAAACCTAATTAAAAAATTCAGAAACCCCACCAAGTATATATAATCTCACAACTCGCAACGTACGTCAGAAGCAGTGACGAGCTTAATAGAAGCTAGATTGCGAATAGACGTTATGTTGAAGATGATATTAATATGATACAGTCGTTTTGTCAATACATGAAAACACCAGAGAAGAATAATTCAGCATGGGATTCCACTTCAACTAGCTACTATAATACAGAAAAAAAAAAAAACGTCATGCTACTATTTATTATTATTATTTTCGTTTCTAGGGTTTCAATTTGTCATGTGCTAATTGCTAGAGAATGTGAGGTCAAGTCAGTCTTTTCTCGATAGTACGAAGAACAACGCGGTTTCTGGTATATAAACCAGTAAAATATTACTCAGAACAAACAGACAAGGTTTTGAAGAAGATAATGGTATTTAGACAACATTGTTTTATAATATTTGAACATTATTTACGTATTATTTTGTGTTGGTCTAAAATTACTTCACAATCAATAATAATAATTATAAAAATCATCATAGACCAATCACATAATAACACGTAAATGATGTTCAAATACTATAAAAAAATGTTGTCTAAGCATATTATTGTTTTGAAAGTAGCGGACACTTTCTAGTTTACTCATAGCAGACACTTCTTTTTTCTATTAACTACTTAACCAACTAGGCTACCATGTTTGTACTTTACTAAACTTTCTTCTTTCATGTCCAAAAGTTCTTGGTCAAAACTATCTGGCAGTTAGTGTAGCTATCTGCATCTAACAAATAGTTTTCTCTGACTGCAAATGATGAATAGTAGAACAAAAACGTGGTCAGAAAGGTATTACCGGAGCAAAACTATGTGCTTTTTCTTAATTAAATGCAATATGATATTCTTAAGCATGGGATGTGCGAATCACGTTTGTTTTTGACTATTGAACTCTTTGATAATTAAAGCGTGTGCAAATCTATCACAGATAGAATTCAACTTAGCCAATTGTAAACAAAATGTTAAAATATTTTCTTGACTATGTAAATGCTTTGGTATTAATTAATAACTTGTCATACAACTAATTCTAAGTATACTGTTTGAAACTAATTGAACTCACGAAGACAATTTTTGATTTTTTTTTTCTAGACTTGTTCAGTCCCCAAAATTCCTTTATGAGAATCTATGTATATTAGTAAGAGGAGACTCATTAATACACTTCTTTATATACTATTTTATAAATAAAAAAATACTAAACTCGAAACCCTAAATTTTTATTATTTTTTATTATCTGTTTTTGTTTGTATTAAAGTTTTTAAAGAGAAATTACATAATATGAAAACAATTATTGAATCAATGATTAAATCTTTTGTATGGTATATGTTATTCTTACCATAAAAGACCATAAAAGGTAAGAGTACATTTAATAATATTGTCCGTTATCTTAGGATGTTTGGACTCTTAATTTAGAAGTAATGGATAAATGTTTTTTTTTAAACTCTTCAATTTGTATGTGAAAAGATAAAAAAATAAAAAAACTCCTTGTAATTAGAAATAATAATAATGTATTCATTTACGAATTCAAGAGTGTAAATTTAGAACCATTTATTGTATAAAAGATGTTTTACATAATTAATCAATATTCTTATCTCTAAAAATGCTAATAAAAGATTTAATTTGTTCAACAAATTTTTTTCTTCTTATTGTGCATAATAGAACATTGTCATGAGGATGACGATTTTTATTACAAAAGAGTAAAGTAGGTTATATGTATTAGAATCCAAAGGTAAAAAACAATAAATGTCATAAAAAGATTTTTATTGCAAAGGAGTAAAGTAGGTTGTATGTATTGGAATCTAAGAGTAAAAAATAACAAATGTCATAAAAAAAATGTGCAAATTCTCAAATATGGTTTCACCATAAAAGACTTAAGTATTCCCTCTCAATCTTATAAATCATTTACTTCCTCATTTGTTTACTACAAAACTTGTTGAGCATTTCAAATGTGATATTTGTCAACTATTTAAACAAAATTAATTGTTCATCTTATTCCATACATGTTTAAAAGAGTAATTTTTCGTTTGATTTGATCCACTAAATGTTCAATGATCTTGCTTTAGAATTTATTTTTGCAGTAAAAATACTTTGTTACTTTTAATAACGATAATACTTGTGTCATATGTTGATGAGAGGTCTTGAAAGACCAGTAAGCCAATTGTTTAACAAAATTCAAAGTTGTACTATTTATTTCCTTTTAAACTTTCAACTTGATATAACTGAAGCTTTGTATATTATTTAACAAGAAGATTTCTTTACTAGACTCTTACAGGCCAGATCAAAGGTTGGATCTACTATTGATGTTGCATCACAAGTATATGTTGATGACAATAACATCCTTAGGACACAATGTTGGGTTGATTTCGTCCATGGAAAGAAGAAAGGACAACTATATGGGACAAGACAACTTGCTACCAGTTACAGTGTTGGAAAAGGCATATTGTTGCCAATTCTATGTGCATTGAATGTTTTCTTGGCAGGTTTATTGTGGTGGGTAATGAATTTTACCATCTGCACATGAGCCATTTTTGGACATTATCTACAGACTTAACGACGGGTCAGTTCGTCGCTAATGTACACCGTATTGACCTGATTATCAACGAATCCTAGTTGTCGGTAATATAAACCATAACCTACGACCATTACCGATGAACTTTGATCATCGATAATTACTGAAGGCCTTGGGTTATGGGTGATATTACCCATTTTCTTCTTCTATTATCGATGGTATACGGTCATCGGTAATTATCAAAGACCATTATCCCTCATTAAGTATGGATGACCAATGGTCATCGATAATTACTGACACTATACGCTTCTCAATAATTATTGATGAATTTTTTTGTTGATAATTACAACCATTATGCGTCAATAATTTTTTATAAGCGATTTACCAGGGAATTTTGACTATCAGTAAATCGAGTTTTTTTTGTAATGTTAAGACAATAAATAAATATATCTTCACCTTTATATAATGTTCTACTTTCTTATTTCTACTTTATGTAAAAATTAAATTCACTTGAACCCCTAATATTTTTCTTATCATATTTCCATTATATCTTAACCAACATAAGTTTTCTCGAAGACTAATATCTGAAAAGTTTGAGAAAACCTTAAGGTTGTGATCGTTTGAATAGATTCTACTATTCATGCAGATTGCAAGCACAAATTCTAGATGAAATTGTTGTTCATTTTTTAGGATTTGAAAGCAATGAATTGTAGGGATTTGCTGGATGCAAGCTTTTTTCATCACCCTCTCATACATAGAGATTTGAAGGGAAACAAAGTTAAATGACATATTTAACCTCATCATTTCCCAATTCTTGAGGTTGGAGATGAAGATGGAATACCCATTACAAGAAACAGTACACTGTGAGACCTTGGTGGGGTGATGAATGTCAAAAGTGAAGGATGTTTGAAGAAGCCAAGGGCATCGATGTTAAAGAACCACTGTGAAGGAGGTTGAAGAAGCACCATGGAGGGGTTGAAGAAGCCCAAAGTTGCAAACCAAAATATTGCATCAAAAGACTTGCACAGTGCATGTAACTGATTCCAATTAGTCTGGAATCGATTCCATGGTTAAAGTATTTGATTCCAAGTCTTGTATCCGATTCCACTCTTCATGTATCCGATTCTGTTGTTCATGTATTTGATTCCACTTAGCCATTAACCGATTCTAGCAGCTATCATACACTTTGTTCTTGGTGGAACTTATTGTACTTAATGATTGCTGACATTGGCAGCTATGTCTAACTAGTTTGGTGTTTTGCAGGTGTAAGGAAAAGGAACATAAACATGAACATGGTTTTGAAGGTGGTGGAGCTTTGGTGGATTAGGCGTCTGTGAAGATGAAGCTCACTGTTTGGAGGTATGGTGGACGAGGTGGTACGGATAGTGCAACGAAGGTGGTGGAGGTGCATAATGCAGGCAGTGAAGGTAGTGGAGGTGCATCTATGCACGGAGGACTTTGTGAAAATGACTTTGGCATTTGGATTTGTGACAGTGCAACTTTTGAAAGTGGCGGTGGAGCATTCACTAGTGTAGAAAGGACTTTAGACGTATGTTATTTTGGGCTTTTAACGTCTGATCTTTGTTTGACGTCTATACGAGTGACGTTAATGAGACATCGAACCCTTTAGGTCAGACGTCTCTATAAACGTTAGACCTATATAGGTTAGACGTTTATATAGACGTCCGATCCATACAGGTCAGACGTCTCTGAGGTTGCTCCTGAATGATGGTGATTTGAGTTTACAACTTTATATTTTAGTTGAAGAGAATGCATTTTATATTTTTTTTATTGGATGGTTTTAAAAACAAAGTGGAGGTAATGCAAAACGTAAGAAATCGCCGCCAAAGAACGCTGCCCAAGGACACGAGAATAATTGCACCAAAACCCAACGAAAACGCATTTTAATCGGTTCAAATGAAAGATAATGCATCAAAGAGTGATGTAATCGGAGTAAAACTAATTGAAAACAGTGCAAAAGTGAGAAAACAAACCTGAAAAGCGTAACCCGTAGAGAGAAAACGTGACGAAGATGATGAACAATGAATGTGCGTATCTAGCAATTAATCGGTTCAAATGAAAGATAATGCATCAAAGAGTGATGTAATCGGAGTAAAACTAATTTAAAACGGTGCAAAAGTGAGAAAACGAACCTGAAAAGCGTAACCTGTAGAGAGAAAACGCGACAAAGATGATGAACAATGAGTGTGTGTAACGGCTGTCTCGCGATCACGGTGTTTTAATGCTGACATTTAGAAGTCAGTTCCCCTATAACAGACTTCTAAAGGGCTTTAGAAGTTGGTTCCCCCCATAACAGACCTCTAAATGAAGTCAAAAAATGACTTTTTAAATTTCTGGTTTAGGGTTTAGACGTCGATTCTCCCAATAACAGACGTCTAAAGGGCTTTAGAAGTCGGAGTGGCAGGATCAGACGTCTAAATGGAGTCAAAAAGTGGCTTTTTAAATTTCTAGGTTTAGACATCGGTTCCCCTAATAATAGACGTCTAAAGGGCTTTAGAAGTCGGAGTGGCGAGATTAGACGTCTAAATGGAGTCAGAAAGTGACTTTTTAAATTTATGGGTTTAGGGTTTAGACGTCGGTTCCCCCAATAACAGACGTCTAAAGGGGTTTAGAAGTCGGAGTGGCGGGATTAGATGTCTAAATGAAGTCAAAAAGTGACTTTTTAAAATTCTGGGTTTAGGGTTTAGATGTCAGTTCCCCCAATAACAAACGTCTAAAGGACTTTAGAAGTCGGTTCCCCCCATAAGAGACGTCTAAATAGAATAAAAAATTATTTTTTATTAACTTTTTGGTTTCGTTTTGGCATCTATTCGGGGGAGTCGACTTATATGAGGGCCTATAGACATCGGTTATGAGGACATCGGCGTTTATAATATTATAGACGTCAGGACTCCTCTTAATTGACGTCTATATTAATAATATATTTACGAAAGTTTTATCGGTCATTAATTTACGTCAGATCCCTACTTAACTGATGTCTAAAAAGTGGCGTTAAAAGCCAATTTTACACTAATGATTTGTGTGGTAGAGTTTGTCAAGGTTTGTGTGTCCTACTTCATAAAACTATGATTTTGATTGTGTTTTTATTTGAATTTGATTTTTATTTTAGGTGTTGAAAGTGTCAATATTTATTATTATTCTTTGAATTTAATGGAATAGTTTGTTTATTGTATATATGGATAAATAAAAATATCAAAAATAGTTCACTGCTATTGTCTTCTTTTTTGACAAATATTTGTTTTTCTAAACTTTTTTATAAAAACAAATTATTTTAAAGTTGAATAAAGCATTTTTTTCCAGGCAAATATGTCAGTTGATCTAGCTGGTTTGTTAATTAATTTTTATTATTTTTTTACATTTTAATAATCATGTTTCATTTTTTTTTCTCTTTATAAACATTTTTATAATTAAATATAATATTAATAATTATCATTTTATATTATTTTTATAATTAAAAATATTTTGATAATCTTCAATTTTTTCTAATTAAAGAATTTTTTTTATTTATCAAATTAGTCAAATCCTATACTATTTTTCATAAACTTTACTCTTAAATACACTTTCACTCACGTTCAAATTCACTCAAATAAACAACAAAATCTTTTTTTCTTCAAATTCCTTCAAATACTGAAATCATCTTTCCAAAATAAATACATCACTCTTCCTCACGTCATCTCCCCAAAATAAATATAGCATAAACAACATACGATGAGAATAGAAGTAGAGCAGAAGCAACTTTCTATATTAAATTATAAAAGAGAAATACAGATAGGCACTGCTAGATCACTATTATACAAGTATATAACTCACTACAAACTGTTGATCAGGATAAAGAAAGCTAAAAGTTTGATTGTACAAAATGACTTTGACCCCAGAGATCATCGTAGATTGGAGTAAAATATTCAGATTCTACCACGGAGGGAACAAGTAGCTCGCTTGGAACGTGGGAGACGTCAGCCACATACGGTTGTGACCAAAAGTTATCGAATGTTACCTCTCCATATGCATCCAGAAAACTGCCAAAGTCATTGTCCACAACCACACTTTCACTCGATGCACAAGAATCAACCATCTCTGTTGAAGTAGTATCTCTTGATTCACAAGGTACACCATCAAGATTCAGTTCTTTCCAGAAACTTTCATTCACATACGAATCAAGAAAACCCAAGTCATCTTCAAACAACAAATTTTCCATGCTAGTACAACTGGAAAGATCTGAACTTAGGGAGGAAAACTCGCTGCTGGAGGATGAAACCGGCGAGAATGATGAATTATCTGAAATCTGGGAAGTGGCTGGAAGTCTAACAGTAACACCATTTTTGTTGGGAACTGAGTCTTTTTTCTTTGATTTGGAGGCTCTGGCATCTTCATTTGTAACTGTATTTTGTTGATACTTTTTCTTCAGAGTGGTGTGCCAATGGTTTTTTATTTCGTTATCTGTTCTTCCTGGTAACTCAGCCGCAATAGCCGACCATCTGCAAATGAATGAATCATCAAATATTAAACTTCCATTTCAATTAACAACTTGAAACTCCATTGCAGCATAAGGATGTGATGATATATACCTGTTACCAAGATTTTTGAGCATTCTGATGATGCATTCTTCTTCTTGTGGAGTGAAGTTCCCTCTTTTGAGATTAGGCCTTAAATAGTTCATCCATCTCAATCTGCAACTTTTCCCACACCTTGCAAGACCTGAAAAGCATCAGATAGAGTTATTACCTTTTTCTCCTATGTCTGTCTATAAATATTTGGCTTAATTTTGAAAAGTGATTGTTTAAAGATATACCTGCAAACTTGGGAAGTTGGCGCCAATTCCAGCAGCCATACCTAGTGACATATGCAACCAACTTCCTATCTTCTTCGGGAGTCCAAGTTCCCTTTCTTAGTCCACTTTTGTCACAAGACGGAGTTCTCACCATCTTTGTGAAAAACAAGTGAACTCACTGAGTTTGATTTGAGAGGATGATGTTTGAGTTCTGTTGGTAAGCTACTTATTTATATGGTGAACGCGTTCACATCCAAAACGTGTTTCATGTTCTATACTATTGTTTTATATGCTATATTAAATTCATTCAGATTAACCTGTCACGTTGTTCTATAATCGGTCAAAATTGTGTTAAACTTTGCTTTAATATGTAAAGATAGTGACATAGTGGTACCTAGGATCTTCTCGGAACGTAACACGAAACATCAACCCCCTTCTTATTAAAATCAACACACGTGAGGAAAATCCACTGCAAACAGTAAACTCACGTCAAGTCAACGGGGGTCCTCAATATTAAAAACTATTTTTTTTTCTTCTTATTCATCTAGAATATGTTTGTTCTTTTAGTTTAAAGACAAAAATTATTGAAATTAATATTAAAAATGAATTTTAAATTCATAATATTACAAATTCTAATCATAAATTAATTATATTTTTTTATTAATAATCAATTAATAATTTTTAGTTTATAAAATAATATTTATCTTAATTAATATAATAATTAATTATTTTTACATTTAAATTTTTTGTTATTTAATAATTTTTTGTACTGTGTCTTTGTGAATTATTATGAATTTGGGAGAGTGGATTTAAGAAGAAAAGAAAGCAAAGTTGAGTTTGTTAGATTAGGAAAGAGATAGTGTAATTTAAGTGGATATGATAAAAAATTTGTGTACTGAGTTTGATAAATTATGTTTTAATAGATAATATTAGATAATTACTATTTTATCTTTGAAAATAAATGAAATATAAATTTAAATATAATTATTATTATTATTATAAAATTAACTAATTACAACTAAACTTGAGTTATAATATAAAATTGAAAAAATGAAAAATTTTAAATTAGAAAATGCAAAAAAAAAAACACCATGTGAACACAAGAGAAGACAACTCGTGGAAGCAGTATGGACGAACTAGACTACCACACTTCCACTCCCTTTCCAATCTTCGTCTACAGTAAACACCTGAAACCAAATACGTTCGATATTATAAGTGAAAAGAAACATTTTGGAACTTAAAATATATCAACATATATTTCAGAAATGAAAACGATATTTAAAATAATAATTTTCAACAAACTCAACGTAATAATTAAAAAAAGAAGTACTTTTTTTTACTGAAAGTAAAACCGAAATTAGACTTTTCTATAAAATTAGTATTGTATTGTGTGTTTGGGAAATCCAATCCTGCCTTCTTTTTCTTCATTTTACTTTTTAACCTGGGAGCCGTTTTTCTTATTCTCTGGCGCTGACGACATTAATAATGAAAATTTCATAAAGATACACTTTTTTTTTCTAACTATTTTATATTATGATATTTACAGATTATTAAGTGGAAACAAGATTAAAATCATCTAAAATTTTAAGCATTTATTATTATTTTTCAACATAGTTGTTTTCTTAAAAAGAAAAATGTTAACTATTCAAACCAGAAAGTTACGCTGGAACTTTACTAAAGTAATATTTTTTCTTTTTCTTTTTAAGGTAGTCTCCTTTGGAAGCATTTTAGGCCAAACGAATATTCAAGTCTGTCATTGAATTTGTCATTTAAATATTGAGAAAATAATAGGCTTAATATCAATTTTTTTTCTCATATTCGTCAATTTTATTTAATGTGAGAGTCATTTTCTTTTCGAATGTCTAATGTAGTTTCTAATTTCGTAATTTATATTCAATTTAGTTTTTTTCACTGACGATGTTATAATTATTAACAACATACAATCCACGTAAACAAAATAGAATGTGTTGTCCTGAATCTTATAACGTCATCACCATCTTTCCTAAGATAAAACCCTAATTTTCTTTTCACCAGTGCATCGTCGTGCACCACACTCATGTCATCATCTTCTTCATGTCACCGACCATGAGCTTTACTGTTAGCAACCACACAAGCCACCACAAATCAACCAAGAAACCCAATCTACAAAGAATCTGCTTTGAACATTAACCTAGAATTCCCAAATTTTCTTCGAACATTAATCCTAGTTCGCGCAACAATCATGAATCTTTTTGAACCAAACCCTAACTAGCACAAATCACATTCAACTCCTAAATTGGAACAGAGATCCTTCATCGCAATAGGTTATGCAACCTATATCATCTTTCTCGTGCAACATCATTAACACAAATCGTAAAAACCCAATTCGCAATGAATCCCTAATTTGTGAAATCACGCATTTTTCGTGAAAACCTGTAAAATCCCAAATTGCACCACCATTGAACTTGTTCAACCTCCATTGATGACGTAAAATCATTTGTAAGGAACGAGACTCTCCCAAATCGCTTTCCATTAAATCACAAAAACCTACAGAATTAATGGTTTTTTATTTGGGGAAGATGATGACGTGGCGAGATGATGATGTGAGTCAACCATTGTGAGCATTATTGTGTGATAACTCATTCCGTTTTTCTTACGTGGAATATATGTCGTTAAAGATTTAGACGTTGTCAAGCAAAAAAGACCTAATTAAACATAAATTACGAAATTAAAGACTATAGTGAACATTCGAAAAAAAAAAAGAGTCTCACATTAAACAAAGTTGACGAATATAAGGATTAAAAATAATATTAAGCAAAAATAATATTAAGTATTACGTATACATATATTATGTTAACGTATCCATCTATTTTGTTATATTTCCAGGAATTGTCTCTTTTCATTAGTAAAAAAAAATTATGTAAATAATGATACTAGGATGCAATAACTCATTTATACAAACTTAAATAACTAAGAATATTTTAAATTAGAAAATTAATATAGCCCTTTTCCTCTTTGTTTGAACTAATGTTGCATCCATTCTAGTGGTCCATTATACATTGATGTGTAGTTGTGTTTTAGTCAAGTACCTATATGTAGTTGGCTTAGGACAAACCGAGACGGGTTTGCATGGATTGAAAGTCAAGAAACGTTTATTTGGATTGATTATTGAGATGTGTTGACTTAAAATAAAAGTCAAAACGAGTCTAATTGATATCATTGAGTTCACTCCTTCCGAATCAACAAAGTCAACCTTGGCTGAATTTTGGTTGAGTCAATCTTGATTGAGATTCAGTCGAAATCGACAGATTCGATTGAGTTTACTCCAACTGAAATTCTATCAAATTCAATCGAGTTAGTACCGACTGGAATTCGACTGAGTCAGTGCTGAATGAAATTTAGTTGAGTCTGACCTAACTGAAATTTGGCTAAATTTGACCCACCACTTAGGAATGGACCACGAGAAGATAATTGTCATCTTAACTAAGATTCAAGATAAGACAAAAAGCTAAGAAAAATTAAGAGAACACTGACAATTAAAAGGGCCTTACATGGCCAAGTTGAACGAGCTAGAGGGTAATACAAAAAGGTTCTAGAAACTAAGGTAGTCCTATACATTCTAAAAACTAGATTAGCCTAAAAGAATACAATATTCTAAATTTTTGAGAGTACGAAGCATAACCTCTTCTAATAAGTCAAATGATGACCTCTCTTATCTTTAAAATTTGCCATAGTGATGACCTATCTAAAGTGATGAACCTTGATTTCAATACTCCCACTGTAAGAAAATCTTATATTATCGACAAACATAATTCCTCAATAGTACTAAAATGCAATTGACAATTCAAGTTTATCGACGAACTACCAATGGAAAAAAATTCTTCAGTAATTATCGATTACCTAAAAATTATCGTTAAATATTTAATAGTACTTATGGATATATTATGGTCGTTTGTAAAATTTGTTAGTAAATGTCACAATTTCGTCTTGCTTCTCCTCTCCTTCTCCTTTTTCCTTTTCTTCTTCTTTTTTCTCCTCTCCTCTCCTCATCCTTCCCCAATCATTGTTGACATTGCCTCGGTTGCCACTAACATCGCCCCATCTATCATTGTTTGCTTTTCCTCTTGCTCCTCCTCCATTTTTTCCTCTTTCTCTTATCTTTCTTTTCTTCTTACTCCTCTAACTCGAGCCATCACCACTGACGAGCCACCATTATGACACATTGTCATTGATGTCGTATATCTTCCTTCTCATTTTTCTTTCTCCTTTGCCTTTTTTTTTTCTTCTAACCCATCTTCTCTTACTATACAATATTTTTATTAAATTTGGTGAAATTTTGCTACTTATTTTATCTATGAAAATATTTTTAGATAATAAGAATAATAAATTAATAATAAAAGTTATTAACGGAATTGTTTATCAAATACATTTATAATAATAATATCCATCAACAATACAGATTCAAATTTATTGACAAATCTTATTGATGGACACATTATTAATTAATTTTACAATAATTCAAAAAAATGAAATTTGTCGATAAATTTAATAAAAATATATTAATAAATAAGAAAAAAATAGGTTCCTCTTAAAAAAAAGATAGCAATAGGAGAAAACGAGTGTCCAAAAGCACAAGAGAGGTTTTACTTATCAGTCTCAAAGTTCTTGTACAAGTTAAATGTGTAGCATACTACTAAGAAAAACCATCCTCTTTAAAATTTATAAAAGAAAAATATTTTATGACTTGCTGAAATAAATATCATAGTAGACACCTCACACCTGGATTTAATCAAATCAAAGACTAGTATAAGATTTAAATTTCAATAATGTTAAATATTTTTATAATTAATACACTTATCCAATCGTTCAAATGACATTTAAATATAGAATATAGATTTGATAATCATTATTTGTCAGTTTATGTGTTAAGATTCCCCTGCTTCAAATTATATATATAAATGGACACTGTTAATATAAATATATATATGATTCATTATCTGTGGTGTTTAGGACTTCAAATCAGCATGTGCACAATTTTCAATTTCCTTGAGAATATACTGAACAACAGTTTATGATTAATTCTCAGTCTTTGTTTTCTTTATGAGAGTCTTCTGGATCAACACAACGCGGTTTGTGGTTATAAATTGCTATAATATTTCTCAGAATACTTAAATTGGTGTACTTTTGTAGATTAGACTTTGGCTTTTTATAACTAATTAATTCAACTGGATAAGCATCTTTCTACTTAACAAAAGTTTCTTCTTCTTTTCTGAAAAGCCCTTGGTCAAAAGTCATGACGACAACTTATATGAAAACATACTTTACTAATTAAAGTTTGATAAGTGCAATTCAAATTATTAAATGCAATTTGGGATGTGTGAGTCACGTTGCCTTTTGACTGATGAACTCTTTGCTAATTTAAAGCCTCTCAAAGACTAAAACCAATTCTAAGGTAGAATTCAACTTAATCATTTTTAACTAAAAATCTAAACATGCAATTTAACTATAATTGACTCTCTAATTGAATGCATGGGCAATTAATAAATTTTCAATATAGTAATATAGTAGCACGTACTATATTTGTCCTATGAATAGCTACCAAACTCACTTCTTCCTTTTTCCTATTTAATATTTTAAGTAGAAAAGTCAACATACACGTAACTGAATGGATAGTGCTAAAGATTTATTTAATGTATTAGAATATAAAAGAAACTTTCAAAATTAATCACCATTAAAAAAAATCGTAAAAGGATTAGAGAGAAAAACAATATTAAATACGGTTTAACTATTCAGTTTATTAAGTTTGTAATATCTATATAATTTATTATAGTGCGCTTATGATCAAATTTGCATCGTGACGGGCTTTTGTTTAAATATACACATGTTATTTTTACATGGAACATAAAAATATAGTTTCAGAATTAAAAGAAAAAATATTCAGAATAGGGTTTGTACTCATGATCCTATACCTTTAACATTATACATACGAGAATTATAAGGATATATAACTTATTTCATAACTTCTTTTATATCTTACTAGTGAAAATGAAGCGTGTTCATTTCTTTTTCATATGATAACAAAAAATAATAAAATGATTTATTTTATAATCATAAAAATAAATTTAAATAATTTTTATAATTTTATAGTAGGTAATGTTCATTGTTTTACAGATAATTTTTTTTATTATAATAGTTATTTTAGATTAATAAATAATTAAATTTTATAAAAATAATTATCAAATTTAACAAAATCAATTAAAGGGTATAATTGTTAAAATACTTATTTTCATTTAAGGAAATACTTAATGGAAATGTGTACAAGAGATAATCTTATTTATATAATTATATATATACATATATATATATATATATATATATATGTGTGTGTGTATATATGTGTATATATATGTGTGTATATATGTATATATATGTGTATATATGTATATATATGTGTGTATATGTATATATATGTGTGTGTATATATATATATATTATATGATCAGATACATCTCGATCATATCGACACATAACTTGTTTATGGTTGAATATATGGTAACTTGTTGGGTCAACATGTATTTGGCCAACACATACTCGACTGAGACATATTTAAATCAGCAAGATCGATTAGCTATGATGATATACAATTAAGATAAGGAAGAAAGAGTTACTCCAAGATTAACAAGTGATTAGGCCACATGGCCTAGATCCATCTAGGCAAGGGTCCATGAACAATAGTATAAATAACACATTTGTAAGATACATTAATTACAATCATTAATTATTGCATATATCATCATCTGATGCACTTGGTTGATTTTATGTAGGCATAACCATCATCTGAACTAGTGTGGATGAGTACCCTTTGGAGAGAATGACTACTTGGTGTGTGGATCTAGAAGTTCTTGGAATTATGAGTCTTGACAGGATATATTCGTCCCTGCAAGAATTATTGGTGTGCACTGTGGGGTTGACATATATTTTGTAAAGAAAAAGTGTTCATAGTGTCTACAAGGAGTAGGATGGATGAAGCAAGAGAGGGAGGATCGGGGCCCTCCTCGATTAACATAGACTAGAGGCACAAAGGAAAATGTAGCAAGAGTTTGCTTAGTTCAAAAAAAGGAACGCTCTGAGGGAAGAAAACACTACATTGAGAAAGAAGGTTCAAGCTGAAGGAAAAACTGAAAAGGGAAGGAAAAAGCAACCCTTGATAAATCAAACTTGGTGTAGAGAGTTGTCTCTCATGTTTGCATCGTTCATGAAACTGAAGAAGAAAGTGAGTATAAATCACTGACACCCCTTCATCGGTGGTATCATGGATATACCACTTCCTAAGCAATAAAAGACCTTCCTTCACCTTGGACTAGTATGATGGTAACATCGACCTAGATGAGTATAATTTTGTCTATATTACTTAGGTAAGCTTATAATAATTGAATGACGACACCATTATTTGCAAATATTTTACCATAACCTTGAAGGGAGCAGCCCTGTAGTGGTTCACCCGCCCTCCACCTACATTATTGACTGCTTTGACACACTACCTTCATCCTTCACGACACAGCTTTCCATGAGCCAATATCATCATCTTACCTCTCTAGAATTTCTTATTGAAACTCATCGTTAGATCCTATTTTCTTTGAATGGTGTGCCATTATCATTGCAACAAATGAAATGTATTCAGAATTAGTCATATTATACTTCATACTCATCATATAAGAGTACACTTACCAGTCAAGTGACTCATAAGACGTGGAGACCAATATATTTTAACTATTTTCCTAGTTAGTGGGCAGTGGGGAAATTGGTACATGATACTTAGTATTCTTTTAGCCTTATCCTTCAAGTTATCCCTCAACCACTACCTAATTAGATTGTCTGTCCACTAGAAAGGAAATATGGGATTTTCGCTCTCATCATAAAAGTGAATGCCCTTTGTCTATAACTACTATATTGAAAAAGACACTTTTAAATTTCTTGAAACACTGGGAATTAGAACCCATCAAGCATGTCCTCACTTCACTCATTAAAGAAAGGCAAGTAGTCAGATGCTGAGATGTGTATTGTATAAGTGTAAGAAACACTAAGTGTAACGTCTAACTCAAATGATTTACTTATAAGTCACATTGGCTACATGTAACCCTAGCTGTTTGGTTGCAGTTGGGTAGGATCCACATTCAAAATCCGTAGTAACCTCCATAATGAACTCGTCAAAAGGTAAATGGACATGTAGCTTAATGAAAAAGGCTATGTATATATAAAAGAACTCTTTCGGATTACCCTCTTTCTCATGGTAGACATAATCTATTGCATTTGTCCTTTCATAGGTCATTATGTCTTCAAAATCGACCCCCTCAAAGGAATTTATACTATTCAACCATGACCCCAACATAAATGAACCACCTAAATTTTGATGTATACATATTAACCTCTAGGTTTACTAACTTGTATCTACTCCTCAGGGGCCACGAAGACGCAGTCATTTCATAAATAGCTTCCTCTCTTGTCTCAACGATCACTTCTTTGCTAATTGGGGATACCATTCATGGATGATCGCATGAGGACTTACTATCACTCGAATCTAGAATATTCCTAACATACATATCGGAACTACTAGATGAAGACATACCTAGTATTATGCAAAAATTAGATTGTTGGTTACTCTCAAGACAGATATGAACGCCATAAGAAGAAATGCTACTATAACTCAAATGCACTTTATAATTTTTTTCGTGACCCTGCACCTCTTATCTCTTCAATCTCAATTGTTCCATCTTCTAAGATCTATCGATTAAGGAGTTATGACTACCAAACACTTCTAGGTTTGTAACCAATCAATCAACCTTCTTCGTCGATTGTGCTTCACGAGACTAAGGGACTAATAAGTCTATAGGACTACATAGCCAAAGAAATACAAAATTTCTTTGCAAATGTGACGAGAGTCAAATTAAAAGTCGAAGGTCAATATTCTCATAACTAATGCAAATCATGCTATCTGACATCTTTGAAATTTTCTTGCAAGTCTTTGACATATAACATGTTAAATTCTAAGGGGTTAATGTGTTATACACGACCAAGCACATCTCGACCAAATTAACAAGTAATTAGCTATATGGCCCAACCAATTCAAGTAAGGGGCCATGAATAATAATATAGATAACATATCCTATAAGATATATTAATTACGTTAATTAATTATTGTATTCATTACAATCTAACACACGTGATTGACTTAAGCGTCAGAGTGTAAACCTAGAGTAGACATAATCTCCATTTAAACTAGAGTAGACAAGTACTCTTTAAAAAGGATGACTATCTAATGTGTAAAATATAACTTAGAATATTGAATATTATTTATTTTAATGATGACATATTTTGTATTAAATAATGAATATTATTTATTGTAGTGATGTCATTCTATTCTGTATTAGATTTTTAAATTATTTCTTCTGTTGTTTAATTTTTATTCGCTGTTATATATTAAATATAAAGTTAATAAATGGAAGGAATTTGAATAGTCTAGAAAATATTATGATCAAAATTACACAATATAAAGATGTAGGATAAAATGTAAACAATTAAAATTTAGGAAACTAAAATTTTCCTAGCACTATCAGAAAGCTAAAAGCGTAATTAAAAACCTCAGTTTTTTTTTAGCATGTGAAGTTTATATTAATTAATTTAATGTTTACTTATTGTGAAATTTGAATATGTAGGACAATTAAAGCTTAAAATTTTAATTCATTTTTATCTTTTTTGCGAATATACACTTTAATGTTTCTTTTCAAGTATTATTAAATTTCATACTATTACAAATAAAAATTATTTTTATTACTTAATGAGCAGTGTTGCATTGCCTTTCTATTTATTTCACACTTTGTTGATGGGCTGGGCCAATGAGAATATTGGGGTCGGGTCCATTACTTGAAGCTGGGTTAGTTGACTATGGTCTCACACTTATAGCCGTTATTTTGCAGTATAGTTTTATTTAAACTTCTCGGGTATTTGCTACACTTTTTAAATTCTAGATAATTCTTTTATGTGTTATCAAAATAATATAAATGTGTTTTTAAAATCCATCTAGACAGTTATAATTTAATGGAGTAATTAGTACTCATTTTTTTATGTAATGTTTTGTATATGGGAGGAAAAGAGAAAGAAGAAAGCACCAAGAAAGCTTTTAAAAATTACAACGATACCATACATATATTTGTTTAACAGTGGACGGCTCTGATTAGATACATGTTGCAAAATTTTAAATAAATATTCACTATCTTTGTTTGATTAGAGAAGATGATGATAATTAGTACTTATTTAAAAATTATTTTAGAGAAAAAAGAATTTCAACTTTAGTTTCTATTGATCCATAAAAAACTTAGATTTTTATTTTCAAAAATAATTTACAATAACTTCTGGAATTACATATTTTTTCTATTATTTTTAGGAGATTTGAGATTTATTTTTTCCTATGTTGGGTATATTATATTATCAAAATATAAATAACTTTGATAATTAAAAGGTTTATATGATTTATTTTCTTGATTATAATAAATATTTTATTAATTTTTTATATTTTATAATATATTCAATACAAATAGAAAGAATTGTGACGTGTCTGATTATATTTTCATTTCTCTTTGACTTTTTTTTATTCTTTTTCAATGTTTTTTTCTTTAAGCAGTTAAAGTTTGTATTTTTCATGTTTATGTTTTTCTGTCATTTGCGTTCTTCTCTCAACACCACAATGTCTTTTTTTATTGACCATGGCAAGTTATAATGTTTTGTAAGTACAACAATCGGTAAGAACTCCAACATCTATGCGTGTTTTGGACCTTTTATATTTGCGTTGTACCTTTTGTACAACATCTTTTTGGTTTTTGAAATCTTTTTCTTTAAGCCGTTGAAGTTTTTTTTTTTATTATTATTTAATTTATGATTAGGGTTTCAAATGGTGTATATATGTGTTGTTGTTCAACACAAAAATATGAATTTTTTATTATTTTTGTTTCACATTTGTTAATGGTTTTTCAAAGATTTTTTTTTAAACCCATTAAAGTTTCTGTTTTTCCACATTTGTTTAATGTTTTTGTTTTTATTTATTTATGATTAAGGTTTCAAATGGTGTATATCTGTGTTTCTGTTTAACTCTAAGATATCAATTTTTGGTCATTTTTGTCTCACATTTGTTAATGGTTTTCCAAAGATTTTTTTTAAAACTCATTAAAGTTTATGTTTTTCATTTCTTTTTCACATTTGTTTAAAGTTTGTTTTTTTTACCACCTTTTGGTTTAAGGGGTTAAATGTTGTGTTTGATTAGAGGTGTCAATTTTTTTTTTAGTTCCAAGGTCAGACTGTTTTTTATAATTAGACCATTTCTTTTACCCATATTTTAGGAAGCTTTTCTAAAGTTCTCAGTCTCAAAACCTCATTAAATTGGGATTGAATTAGGACCAGGGTAGCCTCTAGCTTCCAAAACATTATTTTTTTTCTACGCTAGACTATTTTCATTTTCTTCTAAACAAACTTTTTTGTTTCTTATGAGAACTTGACTATAATTCTTCCACTCAAAAGTTCACTTTTGACATGAAATAAATCCTTTAGAAGCTTTGTATGTCTTTAGAAGACCTGGTGAAGGAATCATAAATGTTGTACTGCAATTATTGAGACTAATCAGACAAAGATAAACTCCACCTATTAATTGTGTTAAGCTTGAGGAGTTACTTGATTTTAGTCAAGCGATTGTAGCTTTTCAATTTAGTGTTTATATAAGTTTTTGAAATGTTCTTGATTATGTTTAGATCATTAGAATGTTTTATAAATTTTTCGATTTAAATAATACTAAATAGGTGATCAAAACTTACTTTTGCTATTTTTACTTAATAAATTGTAATGGCATGTGACTATTAATGCATGTTATCTCACAAAACCTTGAGTTGTCTAGGAATGTGATAGGTTCTTTTAATCAAGAACCTATAGGAAACACCTGAAACACAAACCAAACAATCATCCAGAACTGTACAACCTCACTTTATTGCCAAAAGAATCAAGAATGTCGAATACAATGGATTCAGAGAGCTTAACCTCTCCCCACAAAACCCAAAGAGTTCCGGTACAACTAATAAGACTCAAAAGCTAAACTCTCCCAAAGCACCCCAACCCCTTTTATACAGACTTCTTCCTAACTGCCTTGAAAGTTAGGATGTGAAACGTTTTTCCTTCTCCTATATACAAGTAGTTTCCTAACACTACTCCCCTCTCCTTTAACAACCTTGTCCTCAAGGATATTAATCCTGAATAGTCACAAGTATATAACTCCAATCCTTCCAGACCCAGAATGTTGTGCCAGACAAATCCCAATGAATACCAGACTCAACATGATAGCAAGCAAATGAATAATTCCAGCATGTAACCAAATGCAAGTGTCCCGTCTCCATCCTTGATGCCTGTTCACAACATTATCCCATCGAAAGACTCTCATCTCAGTCAATGTTGAAGAAGAAAGACCTAGCAACGAGTTCTCCTGCATAGGTTCGAAAGAGAACCCTCCAAGGAACTTAGTCACTATTGAGACTTTGGCAAGCGTACCAAATCGCTCAAGTAGTAAAACTGGTAAGACCGGATATCGTTTCCCAAGAGACTCGGTTACTACTTTACTATCGTATAATGACTAACTAATTTAAGCTAAAGAATGATTCCCTTTTAGTGTGAAATTGTGCAATGAAAGTAAAAGTAATGCATAAGTAAAGGTTTGAACTACTTGGGGCCAAAACACTTGAAAATGAAACATGGTTGATGAATATGTGGAATGGATATGTTGGAGAATGATTTCAACTAATATAATCCTATGCAAATGCACTCAACCACTCTTCTTCATTAACTTGTTCTTGTCAACTAGCTAAGTTACTTAAACCCAATCCCTTGGTGAGAAAGCCTAGGTTCACTTGTAAAATCTCAATCCCTTGGCAACCCAACAAGTTCACCCGCATTATGAAAAGAAGTNTAAGACAACCAAAGGTCCTAGCTCTATCCCTAGAGACTATTTCCTTTAGGTGTTTATGTTCATTTCAAGGTTCACAAAATATTTCTCAATACTAAGCAAATCCTAACATCATGCCATGGTTGATCAAGTCATAACAAGCTTTAAGCAAAGAAATAAACACTAACAAGTAATGAAAGAAGCATAAATTCATTTAAAACAAGTGCATTTACAAATGGTTTGTATAGTTTACATCATTCCCCAACAAAAAGAACTTAGCTCTCCATAGTCATGGAGAGCTTGAGCTTACAATGGAAGAAAATGGGGTAGAAGGAGACCCAAGGAGGAAGAAGGAAGAGTTTCCACAACCCAAAACATGCTCCAAGAGGTCCAAAATGATGTTTCAGAGCTTCAGCCGCCAAGGAGCTACCACCCTCGAAGAATGTGAGCCTTTTATAGGTCTAGGGTGCCAGGTCAGCAAAAAGTCGCGCCCAACGCCCTCTAGGGGTGCCCAGGCGTCAAAATTTGGGAAAAACTACGAGCTGAAGGGCGCCCACCGCCCTCTTAGGGCGCCCGGGCGCCACATTTTGGTTGGAACAGCATCGTCACCGCTCGAGCGGTAGCCCAGCGGTAGCATCCCAGAATTCACCTTTTTGGCTGTTTTTTCTTGCTTTCTTTGGGTTCTAGTGCCTTCATTTGATGCACAGACTTCTTCCAACTACTTTAAGCCTATAAAAACAGGGATTAATGATCAAACTATTCCATTAAAGTTAAAAGTGCAACCACTTTCTAAACTAGGAGAAAACTTGGATTTACAAGGTAAAAGGTAAAGGAAAAGTTGATATTTTCTCTTAATTCATTATTGAAATCATCGTAAAATATGTCCTTATCAGTCACGCAGCCACCTTGGGGACCAAAGTTATTTTTGAGACAATTGTTGATGTACATGGAAATAACAAAAACAACAATATTAACAACCATCAACATAGGAACCAACCATGATATTCAATGGGTTTCAGCTTCGTCCAACCGTGATATCCAATGGGTTTCAGCTTGGTAAAGATTAGACGACTCATGCACAATATAGTTTTCCTTTGTTCTGTTGTTCTTGGTCCTCCCATCGCTAGTCTCAAGATCTCTTCTGGTCACATTTTTTTCCCTCTCACTCAAACCCAATTTCCAATTCTCAAATTTTATTATTTAACGATGCTTTATATCAAGAGGCGGAGCCAAACCTTCTCTCTCCGAAACACCCCATAGTGCGCCTGCAACTCTGCCCTTAACTCGGCCTGCTGTTCCCCTGTCAAATCGCCAGTCCACTCGCCGCACCTCTCCTGCTCCACTTGGCCCAAATTCCCCACCTGAACCCATGACTCACCATCCACTAATTTCACCAATGCTTTAGGTTCCACCAGCTGTCTGGAAAGCGTTGGATCACCCTTTACTGCACCTTCTTTCCCTTCAGCATATATCCATGGACACCTCCCCCTAGTTGATCATAACGTTTCCAAGCTTCGCTAGCCATGCAATCCCCAAGGTTGCATCTACACCCCCAGTTCAAGCACGTACAATTCTTCCTCCACGGTGACGTCTCCCAACTTTAATCTAACCGTCTCGCAACATCCTCGCGACACTCTCCGATGTCCGTCACCGAGACTCACCACGTATGGTGGTGTATCGGTAACTGGGAGCTCCAATTCTGCGGCCACCCGTCGGCTAACGAAATTATGGCTGGCTCCACTGTCGATAAGGATCACGTCGCCGAACACGCCGACAGTTCCATGCGCTCCTCCTGCTGGTTCCCTCCATAGGTCACTCCGTCCTCCTCGTCTTCCTCATCTTCCGCTAAGAGCAGAACTCTCAAACTCTTCTCCGAGCAACGGTGTCCTGGAGCAAAAGGACCCCTACACCGAAAGCATCTACCTTCTTCTCTCCTTTTCAGGAACTCTGGATAAGGTAAGTTTCTTACCGTTCGGTTTCTATTGTCCTTACCGTTCGGTCTGCGACTGGACTTTGACCCATCCATATCGTTCAGTCTTCCCATACCGTTCGATCCTGCTCCACTCACTGATCCCAAACCTTCAACTTCGTTTGGTCTACTCATAGGTAGTCGACTATTCTCGTTTCTCGTCACAGCCCTGACCGCTCGTCCCCAAGGTTGCGGACCCTTCATCATATTACAACCTCCTCCTCGCGCTCTGATAATTGCATCCTCCACATCCCTAGCGATCCTAATCGCCCCCTCCAATTCCTTGGGATCTTGGATGCGGACTTGGCCCTTAATTTCTTCCTTCAACCCAGCCAAGAAAAACCCTAACGTCAATTCTTCCGTCGAGCCTTGCATCTGTCCCAGCAATATCTCGAATCTCCTAATGAATTCCTCCACCGACCCTTCTTATCGTAAGGTTGCTAGCTGCTCGTATACCGTGCCCCGAAAACCTCCTCCAAAACGATTGATCAAGGATGCCTTTAATCCCGTCCAAGATCGGTTCTTGGTTTTGTCTTTCCAAATCTTGAACCAATAGCTCGCACTACCCTTCATGCTGATATACGCGAGCTCCACTTTATCTTCTTCTGCCACTTTCTGAATGTCGAAGAAGTGCTCTGCCCGATTGATCCAGTTGTGCGGCTCTTGCCCATCGAACCCAGGTAAGTCAACCTTCTTCCTCCAATTCTGTTGTACTCCTCCATTTTCGCGTTGCTCATGGTTGTCATTCACTGAGCTACTCCCTTTTTTCGATCCTCCTTCGTGATTATTCGAGCCTCCGCCCATCATCTTCATCATTTGTTGCAGGTCGCGTCTTATGGCCGTCGTTTCTTCTTTAATTCCCTCCACTGTTATCTCCAAATTATCTAATCTCTCCTCCGACTTATTGCCCATCACTGATTTCCCGCTCCTCTCGATCCGGCAGGTCAGACCAAATGATAGGTTCTTTTAATCAAGAACCTATAGGAAACACCCGCAACACACACCAAACAATCACCCAGAACTGTACAACCTCACTTTATTGCCAAAAGAATCAAGAATGTCGAATAAAATGGATTCAGAGAGCTTAACCTCTCCCCACAGAATCCAGAGAGTTCCGGTACAACTAATAAGACTCAAAAACTAAACTCTCCCAAAGCACCCCAACCCCTTTTATACAGACTTCTTCCTAACTGCCTTGACAGTTAGGCTGTAAAACGTTTTTCCTTCTCCTATATACAAGTAGTTTCCTAACAGAATGTCCCCACTAATTCATTTCTACATGAATTATGAATTTTTGGATACATGTATATAAGTATTTCTTTGCACTTTATGACAACACACAATGCAGAACTGGGCAGTTAATTACACTAATTTGAGTACTATCCTTTGAAACAGTAATATATTAGAATTTCTTATGATTATTATGTCATTTTCTTAATATTCTAAAAGTATTCTAAAATAGATCTAGGCCCATTCATATAGTTTAGAACCTAAGAACTTCAAATCCAATGTGATTCCTCCACTCTTAGTTGAATAAATCTTTTCTTTATTGAGCAAGACTTTTATATCCAACACACCCTCTAGAGAAAGTGGAAGCCTTTAGCAAGAGTGTGATGGTTTGATTGGACCACAATTTAATATTTGTCTTCCAACTCAATCCAAAGTAGTGAAAATGGATTAGTTGTTGATTCATCCATGCAATAAATATAAATCTAACCATAAACTACTAAAAAGAACACAAATAAGCATTAAAGAAGTACCAATGCAGAGAATCAAGTAAATTACATCCAACCTCCCACAAAAGGGTTAAACCACTCATAATGATGTGAAAACTAAGCTTTAAGAGTTGCAGAACCTCCTTTATGGCTTTTGTTAGATATTTCCTATGTATTACAATGAGAAAATGCCTAAAGCTATGAAACATTGAAACCAAAGGATGAACGTAGTTTTTATAAACTTTCTTGGGCAGTGTTCAACCTTATCTTTAGTGTTAAGCCATACGGGTTTCTTCATTGGTTGGTTTTCTTCTCAACTTGACCCCTTTGTCTTGATGCTTAACACTTGAGCTTTCCTTCTTGAGAGGGTTTTCTTAGTAGCTTAGCTTTATACTTTGGTGCTTCAACTTTCCTTTTGAAGATGCTTTCCTCATGTGGTTCGGCTCCAATAATTTTTGCTCAACCTGAAAGTTGAAATATATTGTCTTGTGTTTTCTACTTCCATGGCTAGCACAAGTGATTGTGACTTAGTTGCATGCTTGATATTTTCTCTCATATTCACTGCAAAATAGCAAAATATCATCAAAATTCATGGAACTCCAATTTTTACTACCTCATTTTGTATCTTAAGCTAAAGATGGTTCCTTTTCTTATAAATATTTTTGTTTAATTTGTGATAAGTGTCTGAATTGATATGAAATCTAAGATATCCTTGACACTTATTAAGAAGCCTTTGTTAGCTTGTTGCCTGATGCCACTAGATCACTATTGATATTCAATAACCACCACTCAGTGCTGACAACCAACACTTAGTGCTAGTTGCCATTGCCTAACGCCCTACTTCTAGTGCCTTCTTGCCTAGCGAGGATTTAGGTTGTCCAACAAGAGTTGTGGCACCCTTTGCCCATGTTATGTCACCCAACACGTAATTTTCTATCTCGATTTGTTATTTGTGTTCACAGTGTTGACCATGATTCTTGTTGCACCTAACGCGGGTACTTGCCTCAATATCTTGTTTTCTTGTCCAATCATATTTTGTTAAAGTTCAGTTTGTTTTCCTCCATCAGAATTGTTTTTTATTTAATTATTTCAAATACTTAAAATGGATATTAGATGCAAAACAAATACAAAATAACTAAAACACAAGAAAATACAAATACGAGATAATCTTGAGGAATAAAAAATATAAGAGCTATAGAGGAATTGATTTTATTAACAAAACTTAACACAAATACAAAATTAATGTTATCAATATGTTTATTTGGTTAAAACTAGAATCATAGATCCATCTAAAGTGATTAGGATTGCCTTAGTCGATATTTCACCTCTATTTTTACCTTTCTTTTTTCTTATTTGTTGAGAGAAGGCATCCATGCAATTAGAATAATGTTGTGTTCGCTTGAGCCGATAATACTATTCAAGAGAAATTGCAGGCAAATATTAGCAAGATTCTTCTTGTTCACTTGGGTTGACTCGTGAAGTCGGAAATGCAGGGAAATGCGAGATAAGCTTAATTTAAGCATATCGCTCTATTGCGAAGATTTGTGGTGATTTACATACAAATGTCGTTTCTGTCCTCATTTATTTGTAAATTCCACGAGAATATTAATGCTATTTGCAGAAGAAGATGAAGAATTGAAATGAAATAAAATATTTTCGAGGTGTATTCGGTTACCTTCTATCTGTATTCGGTTCGGGAAAAATTTACATGAAACGATGTATTTGGTTCCAACTGTAATAGTATTTGGTTCCAACTGTAATAGTATTCGGTTCCTTGAAGCATTTCGTTCCAAGCTTTGTGGTGGAGGTGAAGTTGTCATGTTCGACCAAGCTGAAGGTTGCTTTAGTGGTGGACATTAGATTATATGTGACGAATGCGACCAAGGCCAAGGATGCTGCTGGAGTGTTCCAGGTGATGCATGCAAAGCGTTCGGCAACGACTAGATCATGGGAGAAGCCCTAGGGGTTCGAAGAACACATTTCTGCATGTTCAAGCAATCCCAAGAGCCAGCACAGAATAAAGAGAAAACAGATAAAAATAAGAAAGGTGAGGACTTGATTGATGAAAGAGATGGAGAGAGCACATGTATCTTCAAAATCTCCTCTTTACTCATGTCTTACCAGACAATGGAAGAAAATGATTATGAGAAAGGAATGCAAAAAGGAATGATAATAGATATGAGAAATAGAGTCAGGGGAAAACAAGACAATAAGCTAGAGATGCTCATCCAATCTCAGACTTATCTTTGAGAGCTTTTGGAACCAAAAACACACCCGTTTCTTTTTTCTCTGAGTTAAACAGAATCTCGGCAAAGTTATGCTAGCATTGGTTGTGCCTCTTTCTCCAAAAGACATGTGGAAGAAAGAAGAAGTTCTTTTATGTTTTTTCTTTTTAATCTTTTTTTTGCAGTATTATTTTTCTTCTATTTTAATTGATTATTATAACCTACATTTTGATGTATTAAATTGTCTCTTAAATTTAAATTCTAATATATAAATATTTAATATTTAATATTATCTTAAAAACTAATTAAGATTTTACCAACATTGAAAAAACAATACAAAATAGTAGGTTTTATTTTATGTTTTAAATCCCTTCAAATGTTATTATTAATTAATATTTCATTTATTAGGATTAAGTAAATAATTAATTAAAGAAATAAAATATATAATAACTAATTGCATGATTTTATTTTTATATTGAATATCCTATTAATAGCAATAATTAAATATCACATAATTATTTATTTTACTAAAATATAAATTTATTTTATTTTCAAAATTAATTTTTATTTTTTTCTCTCTTATAAAAAAAAGGTTAAAATATGTTTTTAATCCCTATACTATCAAGCGATTTTGCTTTTAGTCCATCTTTCAAAGTAAGGTACATTTTAGTCCTCCTCCTTAAGAAAACTTTGACTTTAGTCCTCCAAAACTAACACTGTAAAAAACCAACTGATGTGGCTAATGGTAGACTGACACCATTTTTGTTTTCTTACGCTGAGTCGATTTCTCTCCTTTTCTCCCTCTCTTTCTCCCTCGTCTCGTCAGTTTCTCAAACAATTTCCAACATCATCTACATCCTTCATTTGCACATTTCCTTCAAGGACTCGACCACCATCAACAAGACGCTCAACTGGCCTTTGATTCCCTACATCCAACATCAACCATCTATCACTCCAGTCACTGTAGCCGTCCTTCACCTACAATAGAGAACGAAAGCAACACAAAGCCACAAACATAGGGAGAAGACTACACCAATCAGAAATTCATTTTTTCAACAATGAAACCCCCAAGCCCAAAGCGGAGTCCCAATCGAATCACCTCTAGGATAACAACGTGACAACTAGAGAGGAGGAGTAACGTTCAATAGCAGATTCCCAAATCTTTAACGTTCGAGAATCGCGGCGGGGAAAAATCAAGCTGAGGAAGGATCTTCGAACCGCCTCCGATCGGCAAGCTGCCCCTTATCCCTCCGTCTGCGATTGGTGGCAAACTATCTCCCTCTACACCAACCAAATTGGCGCCAACATTATCATAATCTCTATCAGATTCACATTTCATATTTCAAATTCACAATGAGAAAAAACACAAATTTCTAAATGCTCACCCTCTTGAACCAACGTTTTCTACCTAATTTCAGGCTATTTTTTTTCCTAGTGGGAATCGTTTTTACTCTAAATTCTCTCTCACCCATCTTGAAATTGAAAATTTTTTCAAAAATTCACATTCTCTGGGAGTTAAAGATTTCGTATTTGAACCACAATATTTTCCAATGATCATGTTGAACTTTGGTGATGAGGAGTTCGAGGAGCATGAGGAGGCGAAGGATCGCTCCAACAACGAGGATTCGCACAGAGATGACAAGGTCTGAGAAGGAGAAGGCACGAGCTGCTTCGTCTTCGGATTAGGGATTTGGCGACCCATACGAGGGGTAGAAAGTTTGATGGGCCTGGAGGACGCTGGCGGAGTACGAGGCGTTGTTGCAAACGTTAGCGGAGACCGATGGTGGAGGCAGAAGAGGAGCATCGTCGGTGTCAAAGTCGGCGATGGAAGCCTTGCGGACGGTGAAGATTGCATCGAAGAGTGAAACTGTGGTGTGCACTGTATGTTTTTGTTTTTTTATTTATCCTGAGATTATTGGTATTCTTTATTTCGTCAAAGGAGAGATGTTGTTTAGGACTTGGGAGAGGGAAAGAAAGGAAGAGTGTTGAATAGAGCTTAAGGTTATATCCATAAGTTTTTTTGTCACTGTTCAGTTTAGTTAGTGCCTTGAAGATAAAACTAACCCTTTCGTTTCATTTCTCGAGTAATTTGATTAGAATGGGTTTTGGGAGTATCCAATTTCATAATTTTCCCTACTCTCTTAATCTAGAATGAGAATCTTAATTTGGAACGAGAATGGCAGACCCCCCTAATGTGTTCTAAGTTGGGGAGTAGAAAGAGGGCCTTGGGTGTAGGTTTTGTAAAGGACGACGAGGACAATGTTAATAACCTTTTTGTAGAGGGTGGGGAGGTTGGGTGGAAGATGGAAGGAAGAGAAGAGGGAGAGAGAGAGGGAGAAAAGTGAGAAACACTCACTCAACGTAAGAAAAAAAAATGTGTCAGTGTACCGTTAGCCACATCAGCTGGCTTTTAACGGTATTAGTTTTGGAGGACTAAAATCAAAGTTTCCTTAAGAATGAGGACTATAATGTACTTTACTTTGAAAGAGTAACTAAAACCAAAATCGCTTGATAGTATAAGGACTAAAAACATATTTAACCCTAAAAAAAATTATTTCAATTTACTAAATAGCTAAACTTATAAAAAAATTATTTCTATTTATTAAATTACAATTTTTTAAATTTTAAAAATTAATTTTTATTTTTTTCTCTTTATAAACATTTTTACAATTAAGTATAACATTAATTAGATACATTTTATATTACTTTAATAACTAGGAGCATTTTGTTAATCTTTAAATTTTACCAATTAAACTAATTTTTTAAATCTGTCACATCAATCAAATCCCACACTAATTCTCAAAAAAACTTTAATTTCAAATTCACTCTCAATTACCCACAAATCTACTCAAAAAAACAACAAAAAACTTTCCCACCATTTAAATCATTTCCTCCATATAACTACAAAATAACAAAGCCTAAAGATTTTAGGAAGAGAAATTTAATTCTTACTAACATTCATAATGTAATCTGTCTATTATCATTTTCGTGATTCATAATTTAATTCTTACTAACAAAGCCTAAATAATTTAATTCTTACGACATTCATAATTTTTTTCATACTTCTCTTAATTTTTTTTCTTTCTTTTTTACTCTTTATGTCAAAAAGCTTACACTCTCCTCTCTCTTCTTCCAAGTCTTTTTAAACATAAATATTATATATTTCTTTCTCTTTAATATTTGTAGACTTAAAACCTATCTTTTTTTTAGCTTAGAATATTTTATGTGACTTATGGATATTTGATCTGATGTTTTTCTAATTATTTTTCTTATATTTTTATGTGATTTCTTTGTTTGTTATGTTAATGTTTCTTACGACTTAAAGACATATTTTGCTCCCATTTTGTAAACAATAATTTGTATTATAAGTGTGTTTTCAAACACAGATTTTTCAGGTGTTTCAAACACAATTTTAATCACCTTCTTAATAGTAAATTTTTGTTTGGTTCATTGAGCTTTCCCCACCAACTAGTTATGGAAAAAAAATACAAAGCTATGTGGCTATATTTTATCCTATTCTTGACTTTTGTTTTATTTCTTTAACTTATTTGTTAACTGACAACAATTAATGTCAACTCGTACAACGTATACCACAATTAATAGGAAAAGGAAACCTGATAACGAAATACAATAATATTGTCTTTATCTTTTAAATGAAAAGCAGGATTATCATAATAATATATGAGAAAATATGCTAAGCAATCACACACGCAATTTAAATTTGTTAATGTTATAATAAGTATCTTATTAACAATAAATTGTGACAGGCTCCTAACTGTGTAAGTCTATTTTAAGCTTTTGAATGATCATTAACTATAATAACTATAATTATATATATATATATATATATATATATATATATATATATATATATATAAAATTTTTTTCATAATTAACATAACTGTGATAATTATTTCGTACTATTTAAATTTAATTTTTAGATCTTCCGTGTAATAATATGAAATTTAGAATTTAGAATTTTATTTATAAAATTTTTGAAGAAGCCAAAACTCTAATTGACTTACTACGTTGACAATTGAAAACATCTCTGCTGCAAACATTGTGACACCCGAGCACTGACGAGGGCGGGGAGTGATCGCCGGTGCAAGAAGCATGGTGCAGGGGGCACGGACAAGGAGCGGCTCCTGGCAGGCTTCGAGTGGAAGGGGCACATGGACGAATCGAACATACACCAGAATGAGAGGGATCTAGAGATTGTATAGGTATGGGACTATACAGTTGAAAGATAGCTTAAAGGAATTGATTTGGCTACTCATATCAACAAATGCATTTGCTTTTCGGTAGCCTAACTCATAAGAACTCCATGGTTAAGCGTGCTTAGCCTAGAGTAATTATGGGATGGGTGACCTTCCGGGAAGAATTGCTCCTAAATTCCAATTTGTGATCTGTAGGCTCCCATAGAAATTCGGTGGGTGGCAAACTTGAAATTGGGTTAAGTTCTGTTAAAAACCCAGGTAAGGGAAGTTGGGTTCTAAGTTCTTGTTTGATAATTTATTTTATTTTGGTTTGATATTTAGGTAAAATTAATAAAATCTGAATGCATGTATAAATTGGGTGAAAAGTTTCGTTATTTTTGAACTGAATGTAAGAGCGTATGTCTTGAAATTGATGTTTTATTGTATGTGTTTGGTATGAACTNATTTGTTATCAATTATGAATTGTATGACTCTGTGGATGATGTGGATTTCATTGTAGAGGTGTGAGAATTTTGTTTCTGCAGGTTGTAAGTAAAATGACTAAGTTAATTTTAGCGTTTGAGTTAAAAATAAGGAACTTAGGTAGTGAGTTTTAAAAGTAGAGGTCCAGGTCTGAAATAGGTACTTAGGATAGCTTATGATAGTTAATTGTGACTTATAGGAGGTGTACAATTGATCTAAAACAACTTATAAATGGTAAATTTCGAATTGAGCCTCTAGGTAGATTAAATGAGTATTTTAGATCTAATTTCCTTGCATATCTCTTAGAGTTTTAAGTTAGGATGGTGTGTGAGACTTCAAACAAGTTAGATTCAATTNGTATTTCGAGTTAGGAGTGTCCAAAGTTCACCAAAAGGCCTAAAACGAAACTTAGGGGGTAGAGTTGCTCAATTATGCAGAAAAATCTGCATAATTCACGCTTGGGCGCCCCTAAAGGGTGCTTGGGCGCCATTTTCTGCTGTCATGGTTGTTTTTTATAGTTTGTGGGGTTTCGGACGTCCGTTTTGGACGTTCTTTAGGTCTTTCTGGGGGTTTTTGACCCTTCCGGAGCCATTGGTGAGGGTTTCCAAGCTATTTGAATTACTTAAGTATAGGTAATTATAGCTGATAAAGAAATTGATATTAATAAATGATGATTCTGTGAAAACATGTAATGTATGACTTATTTCTAGCATTGTATGATTCTTTTTAGGATTGTATGAGTTAATTATGTAGGATTTGTATGAAACCAAAGTAATATAACTTCTTTATGTATAAAATTGAGAATTTAAAGTCAATGAAGTTGGTATGGTATGAATTATGATTCAAAGAGTTAAGTATCATCTCTAGGTGAGATCTAAGTTAAGTTTCTGGAATGAATATAGGTAGCTCAGTTTTGGGGGTTGCCCTTAATACTCTAATGACTATTCAATCTCACTTAGAGAAGATTAGTTCATGTGGTGAGAGTAGTAGGGGGTCCTAGTCTTGGTTGTCTCCATTTTATATGGGCCAAGGTGAGTGATAACAAACTAACCTTGTGGTGGTAGGGTGGAACCCATAGCAATTGGCTTTGCAAAGCAGTAGAGGCCACCACAAGTGCATAACCCGCCATAGCTCGATGTTCATTCCGGGTCCGGACGAGTCTAAGTCTAACACCACTTAATAAAACCACAACTCATAACTTAATTAAATTGTTCTTCCATGCTTGTAATTCTTGAATGCCTCTTTTAGTTTGATAATCTCTTAGTTAACTTGTTTCCTTTTGAAATCTAGCTTACCCTTGCTTTGTTTGCTGCCTGTTTTGTATGTGTTTGTTTTCTTTTGCAATGATCATCCTAATTGGATGTGAGCAAAGGTTTCAGAGGCCCCTTTGGAGCAAATACTAGATGGCCCAGATATCCCATATACTGTTGATGCTGCAGAGTAGTGTAGCTTAGTTATTACCTATTGTATATAACTTAGTCTTCTTTCCTTCTCTTCTTTTTGAAAGACTCTATAACTACATGTAGAGCTTTTATATTTCTCATATATTTTGGATGACTGTATTTTGTATATACTTCATCTGTCACTACTCTTAACTGCTTTTTAGTATTATAATATGTTACATTCCACATGATATAGATATACTTATATTTTTGGGATGTTACATTCTGACTATAAATGACTTCAAATATTTAACTTATTTTTATGTTATTATTATTGTTACTATTATTTTTAAATCTATTAATAATATTTGTCATAAATAGTTAGAATTATAAAATTTAGAATTAATAAATATTACCTTTCTAAATTTATGAATATACTTTATTTTTATTTACAAGCCAAAAAAAATTATATTATAAATTAGGTTAAGAAATATACATGATGATAATTAAATAATATATCATCGTTGATTAAAAAACATAGAATAATAAAATAAAACAAGATTAATAATAATAGCTACCATTAATATACATAATTAAATCACATAAGATTAGAAATATCACAGTGAAAGAAAATTTGTTGAATTCTACTATATATTGGCCAATGGTGGGTTTAAGGGTTTTGTGTCTTTAAGAAGACATTTCTAGTCTGAATTAGTGAGAGTTTTTTTACAGCAATATGATTATTTTTTATACTAGAATTATTCGAAGCGAGGTGAGAAGGCTGAAAATCAGAATAAGTCTAACTCTTTCAACAACTCACTTTCCTCCCATTTGGTGGTGTTCGTTTTGAATGAGTATTTGTTGATAAGTAGAAAGACCGATACGATTCTGTAAGTGTTAGGCAACTCATTTGTAAACCTATGGCTGACATACACAATAGAATATTGACAAGGTATATGAAGGTTCAACATAGGATACTTCATTACGTTCTTTGTTGAGTATTAGTTCTTCGTGCAAGTAATATTTAACAAGCATCAGAAGAGGATATTATGTTGTTGTGGATCCTTTTCAATTCTATTAAGATTCATTGGGGACATCTAATTAGATATAGGATGAAAAAGGCATTACGAGACAATGCCCATCTGCCATATCCTTATTTGATTACCATATTCATGGAGCACTTTGGGGTCCTTACTGATAGTGATCATTTTACCCAAGTTAAGTTCAAACATAGGAAGGGATACGAGGTTGTAGCCTCATTTCGTTATGTCCAAAATGTTGAGGGAGTATGGGTTCCTAAAATAGACGCCCCCAATCAACAACATCAAGGCAGAGAAGAATAAGGTAATACAGATGACAGTTCTTCTACAACACTTAATAATGTCATAAACCACATTGAACAACTGCATACCATCGTGGGGACAAGATTTGACCTATTGGAAACGCGAGTTGGAAACATTTTCAAGATTTGACGCGTTGGAAACACGAGTTGGCAACATTGAGGAACTACTGAATTACCTACGTAGTCGCTTTGATGAACAACCTCTTAGTTAGATTTGATAGTATAATGTTATTTACTTTGATTACGAACATTATGATTATTGTTTTGCTTCAAAAATATTGTAAGGTTTGTAAGACTGAAGGGCTTTATGAATACTGAAAGTTTTCGTCATCAATGTTTAAGTTAAGATTTTGTGAATTTTGTATGCTAAATACTTAAATCAATCAACCATATAAGAAAACCCCACTTTAAAAGGTCTTCTTAACTTCAAACATGAGATACATTTGTCATCCATTGAAGAAATGTGAAAAATACTTAAATTGCCTATGGGGAGTGACTTTCTCACAGTTAAGTACTATAGTACAACTTTATGTACAAAACCAAAATTTGATGTGCGTAATCTTTTACAAGCCAAGTGTAATCGATTACAATATAGTGTATGGCCTACTCTTGTTTGACTACTTCACCTAACTTGGTCATCACACCAACATTGGGTCTTTCCTTCATGGACTGCCCACACCTCACTTTCAAGCTCTAGTCACACTTAAACACTAAAAAGAAGTCTCATCCATTGAAGAAATGTCAAAAAGTACTTAATCTGCCTTTAGGGAGTGACGTTCTCACAGTTGGGTACTATAGTACAACTTTGTGTACAAAACCAAAATTTAATGCGCGTAATTGTTTCTCAGCCAAATGTAATTGATTACAACACAGTGTATGGCCTACTCTTGTTTGACTACTTCACCTAACTTGGTCATCACACCAATATTGGGTCTTTCCTCCACCATGGACTTCCCACACCTCACTTTTCAAGCTTTAGTCACACTTAAACACTAAAAAGAAATCTCATCCATTGAAGAAATGTGAAAATAAAAAATACTTAAATTGCCTTTAGGGAGTGACGTTCTCACAACTGAGTACTGCAGTACAACTTTGTGTACAAAACCAAAATTTAATGCGCGTAATCGTTTACAGGCCAAGTGTA
Organism: Vigna radiata var. radiata; assembly: GCF_000741045.1. Lineage (NCBI taxonomy): Eukaryota > Viridiplantae > Streptophyta > Magnoliopsida > Fabales > Fabaceae > Vigna > Vigna radiata. Next base: position 10,146,118 of record NC_028352.1, on the reverse strand, counting down.
ATCGATTACAACGTAGTGTATGGCCTACTCTTCATTGACTACTTCACTTACCTTGGTCGTCACACCAACATTGGGTCTTTCCTCCAACATGGACTGCTCACACCTCACTTTTCAAGGCCTAGTCACACTTAAACACTAAAAAGAAGTCTCATCCATTGAAGAAATGTCAAAAAAAATACTTAAATTGCCTTTGGGGAGTGACGTTCTCACAATTGGGTACTATAATACAACTTTAATTACAAAACCAAAATTTGATGCGCGTAATCGTTTACAAGCTAAGTGTAATCGATTACAAGGGAGTGTATGACCTACTATTGTTTGACTACTTCACATAACTTGGTCATCACACCAACATTGGGTCTTTCTTCCACCATAGACTGCCCACACCTCACTTTTCAAGCTCTAGTCCCACTTAAACACTAAAAAGAAGTCTCATCCATTGAAGAAATGTTAAAAAATACTTAAATTGTTTGTCGGGAGTGACGTTGTCACAGCTGGGTACTGTAGTACAGGTTTTTGTACGAAACCATTTTCTTTTGTGCGTAATCGTTTACAGCAAAATTGTAATCGATTACAAAGGATATAATTCCCTAAACTTGCCTTAATTCCAAAAGTAATTTGTCATTACCTCATTATTGATGGATGTTACGCAATCACATTGGACAATTTGTTTATTAACATTCCAAACAACATATCATTTGACAATGATAATAACTAGGGGAATTAAACTTCAAATAACATTCACAAAAATGAAGGCAAATAAACCTGCATCTTTTTTAAATTTCACAAAATTGGGTCCAATAAATTGTTTTGTTCATATATGTACAATGGTGTAACTTTCACAAAATTTGGTACAATAAATTATTTTATTCATATATGTAAAATGGTGTCTTACTTTGTATAACTACTAATTACAAAAATCACTCATGTTTCCGACTATTTGCAGTAGTAAGGAATTCTAAGCTACTCTTGTAATGATTTTTCCCTCCGACCCTCACAATCCTTTGTAATGGGGTTTGGTTGGTGTAAATGCCTCTCGGGCTAACAAAGTCAGTGTTGATGTGGACTTCTTCACGAGACATATTGTGTCTACTATCATTTTTTTTTCCTCTGTTTTTTCTTCTCTTTAGTCAACTATCCCTCCAAAGCAACAACCTTCGTTTCTAGTTCTTCAATTAGAGATTCTTGATCCTCTAAAGAATGCACAAAACTTTCTCTACGTTTTGTTTGTTGTTTGCTTTTCGGTGTTGGTTGGTCCTCCTTCTTATCCTCTCTAACTTTATTAGGTGATGTCTTCACAAAGCAAGAAAAAGTTTCCTTGCTTGAAGCACCAACATCATCACCCACCTGAAAATTAATATTAATTAACATAGTATACAACCATTGATTTTATCACCGAAGATCAATGAATATATTATAACACAAAATCTCTAACAATAAAAGCACATACAAAACTTGTCCCCATAACACGTCTAATGAAGTTGCCACCCACATGTGTATTCAAGCAATGCAATATTCTAGGAAATTTCTCTATAGGACCTTTGGGAGGAATGAAGTGATCACAAGACCATACCTTAAATACATGAAAAACACAAAATTTAGTCAACATCAAAATAATAACACCTTCATCAATTAACAAAATTTACCTGCAACATGTTGTTGAACTTTTGGCAAGTGTACCAATAGTCAATTGTAGTATAATGATTTTTAAGTAAGAGTGTCGATCCCACGATGAACGATTTCAATTAATTAGATAAGTTTATCTCAACCAGCATATGTACAAAGGTATTCAGTCTGATTCATAATGGATTTTTGTAATTTATATTAAGTTGCTTAAAAGTAAAATAGTAACAACAGATAAGTTAAGGAAAATTTAATATGAGAAGTTGGGATTGAATTCATCTATCTCACTCGTCTACAATCTGGATGAATATAAACATATAGCAATTGAAATTACCAATATTGATGTAACACACAAAAGTCATTTATATCGATTCGTCGCATATAAAATTCATAAGATCAGTTCCTTGAATATCGATTCCTCAGATATCCAACAAATTGTCCAACATTATGTTCAAGTGTTAAAAGCAATTGATAAATTGAAATCTATCCCTAGCATCACAAGATATCAAATATTCTTGTTCAGATCAGAGTTTAGAGATACTTTCTAGTTAAATCTAAAACCCACATTCATGAAACTATTGATGAGATAGAATCAAGCACTAAGAGCAGAACAAAAATACCAATATTGAATAAAAACAAAAATGATATATATAAATATCACCAGATTACATCCGAGTTTGAATTGATTACATTCAATCCCAAGAGAAGAGATCAACTACTCGTGGTGGCCATTGACATTCTAAGAGATGAAGAAGCAGATCCTACAGCTAAAGTGGACGAAAACCTCTTTGGATAGCTCTGTGTCTTCTTTTCTCCACAACTCTCTGTCTCCCTTCTTTCTGACTCATGAATATATATATATATATATATATATATATATATATATATATATATATATATATATATATATATATATATATACTGCCCAAATTCTCGCTTAAGCTAAATTATTCTCGCTTAAGCGAGAAGAAACTTCTTGGAGAAGATAGTCATTCTCGCTTAACCGAAAATAACTTATAAATCAATGGCTTCTTAGATGAATCTAGCTTAAGCGAGATCATTCTAGCTTGGGAAAAATGTTGCAGGGTTTACTCTTCTTTCTTAATTTACCTGAAATATATACAAAATAAGGATCAAATGATTTCATTTTAATCAACAACTCAGAAACATGTGATTACTTTTCATCTTTCTCAAATTGGGGAAAATTGATACAAATGTACCCAATTCAAAACAAAAGTGCCAAAATTCCATATGAAAATTTACTACTTTTTTTCACTTATCACATGTAAACACATTCATCAACATACATGTTGCTTGTACCTTTTCCATTCTTCAAAGCAATAGAAGTTTTTCATAAACTACGTAACAAAAAATGATAATCTATACTACCCCAACAATAATTACCCAAAAGACCTCAATTGTCAACAATTTTAAACAAAATTGGAAACACTTTTTCGCTACGTTTAGGAAACAAAACTTCAGATATCCCTACCAAAATGTACAAGTTACACAAATGTGTTAAAGGGAAGTTTTCATGTTCTTCCAACAAAAAATCGTATATCATTTTCAAATCATGTTTTACCTCACCAAAGTATTTCCCACACTTACTACCTTCTATTTTCTCCTTTAATTGAATATTTTCTCCAACTAAACTCAACCCTAATCCTAAACAAAAATCGTTTTCGTTGAATTTGAAAACTCTATCTCTAAATAAAAACCCACCATTGGAATCAACCCATCTAACCAATAAATTATTCAAAATGTTCCTACCAAACCTAATATTATCATTCAAATTTAAAAACCATTGAAATGGCGTCTTCTCAATAAGTGACCTGTGCTCCTCAGTCAATCTTTCATTCAAAGTACAAACATACTTCGTTTTGAAAGAATGACGAACACACAACTCCATCAAACAAAACAAAATAAGAAAAGGGAAAAACCCATAAACGATAACAAAAAAAATTTAAACAACAAATACAAGGCCATAGAACGAAAAGACAACAACAAACACGAAAATCCAAACCGAAAACACATATAACAAAAGAGAAAAATTCGTTTACCCTTCTCGAACCACCAATGTCACCAGAGGATTTCATTGCGTACAATTTCGTCACCGGATTGAAATTAAAAATGTGAAAACTTTAGCACAAATGAGAGCTTGTGGTTCGTCCAACGCAAATAAAGAGTTTGAGCAAAGGTTGAAGAGACAATGAGCTACCACAAAACGGAGAGAAAGAAAAAATCGAGACTGAAAGAACGGAGAGAGATGAAGAACAACGAAAAACAATTTTGAAATCAACATGAACCCTATACACTTTTTCATGTCATCCTTTTACAATAAAAATTAATTTTAAACGAAGCAAACATGTATTACCATGTGTTATTGTCAAAAAGTTGGTAAAGAGTGGTTGTTAATACATCGGGATTTGAATGTTTACGTGATTTTACGTAAGAGGAAGTGAAATAATGTCCTTGTGGTTTACACTCATAAGGAGGAGAGAGGTGCACGAGAAATTTCTTGGCAGGATAGGAATTTTTAGGCCTTTTGGATTGGGAATTATTTTATTAAAAGGTGGGGTTAGAAGTATATTCGCGGTGTCTCGTTTTGTGAATAAAAGTAGAGATCTTAATGGTTGAAGTGCAGAGGATTATAAAATATAGGTTTAATAGGTTCGGAGGTCCCTATATTTGGGGGTTTGTTTCAATTAGGTCCTTCAATTTTGGAAGTGATCAATTGGGTTCCTAATTTGCTCAATTTGATTCAATCAGAGTCTTTCCGTCAGATGCACTTAACGGACGTTAACTTTTTTTAATACGCCAGTTTTAACATGTGAGCTTCCACGTGGCACGGTTGGAACTCTGTAAATGGATTATAACATTTTTAATTGCTAAATATATTAATAAATGAAAATATAATCACGCACATGACACACACACCATCACTTTGCTCATTTTTTACCATTTTCGCGCATCTCTGGAACCCACCATTTTTCTTCCTCACTCTCCTTCTCCATTCCACAACATCAAACCTTCACCTTCAAGAATCCTCTTGGCTCCCTGTCCCCAACCTTATTCTCCTAGACTAGGTGCATACAACCACATGCTCCTTCCTCATCTTTCGTTTCTAACGACGAAAACCAACACAGATCACACACAACAGGATCTCATTCTTCCCCCCAACTCAAACTTCATCCTTCAATAAACAACACCACCAAAAACAGAGACCTATACCCATTTTCCTGCAACACACAGTCATAACCAAAACCCCAAGACTCACACCCAGTATAGCACAGTACAAATGAGAGGATAATCGCCGGCAACATCAACGGCAGCGAAGTTGGTCACCGATAGCGGCGAGGGTGCATCACAGAGGAACGATGATGGAGGTGTTGGCAGATCCTCTGATTGCGGCGTCGACGGTGGCTGAACTACGAGAGACGAGGAAGCCCAACAAGCTCCAGTAGAGAGGAAAGTGGTGGTGGCGGGGCGATGGTGGTGGAGAGGGTTCGTCGGAGTGCGATGGCCTCGATTTGGTGGCAGCGCGATGGTGTTGGAGAGGGTTCGTTGGAGTGCGACGGCCTCGATTTGGTGGCGGCGACACCATTGCGACGACGAACCACCAGTGTCGTTTACAAACAAGAAGGCCTCTCTCGTTCGAATAGGAGAATGGGAGCTTGGTGCCGTGGCCGGCGATGGCTTCGGCAGCTTGCGTCGTCACCGGTGACGTTTTAGACCATGGCTCACGGTTGCTGGTTCGGTGGTGGTTGTGACACGTGACAGAGGTAAACCCCTCCCTCCCGGGTTTGCAGTTTGGAGAAGAGACTTGGGTCTCAGAGAATGCAAAGGGGTGAAGAATGGCAGAACCCCTATTTTAATTTTAATAATTTAATATGTTTAATAATTTTTAATTATATTTTCATTTATTAATATATTTAACAATTAAAAATGTCATAATCTCGTGCCACCTGGATGCTTAGTTTGCCACGTATTAAATAAATTTTCGTCCATTAAGTGAATTTAACGGAAAGGCTGTGATTGAATCAAATTGACCAAATTAGGGATCTAATTGATCATTTCCAAAATTGGAAGACCCAATTAAAACAAATCCCCAAATATAAGAACCGAATCTATTAAACCTAAAATATATAAACTTAATACATAAAATATATTATAATATATATATATATATATATATATATATATATATATATATAAATTATATATTAATAATGTGGGGTTTTATAGTTGGAACAAAAATCATGAAACAAGATATCGGCGGCTAAGAAACCTTTTTAGGGAAAAAGAAACTTTTTTTTTTCTCTCAATAATTCCACGTATCATTTTTGAAACCACAAAGATCTGATTCTTTGGATTTATATATGTCAATCCATGATTCAAAGGTGGATCAGATATGGAGTTTTCTTATTTGAAAATATATATTGGGGGGCGGGTCCCACAAAAGGGTTTGTTTTTCTTTCGCAAAATTTCTTCATAGTTACACTTCATTTCAAAGAATTTTGGTCAACGACAAGGAAATTTGTTCCTTGTTTGGGTATTTTGGTTTGAATGTATAACCATGTGGGTCCCACTTCATCTAAAAGAGAAAACATTAAATAAATGAATTAAGAGTGGTGTTGTTTTACAGAGTGACTTAAATGAAAACTAGTCATTTTTATCAAAGTGTTGTGTTCAGAAAAGTAAAGGAAAGAAAGAAAAAGAAAGTTAATGCTGTTTCTATTTATTTAATTATTTAATGAAAGAAATTTGATTGAGACAAATTTTATTTATTTTTGGATGAAAGTAATACATTTAAATCAAGTTTAATCGTAATTGAAATTTTTTAAAGAGGTGGACAAACTTAACACCATGAGCTAAATTTAAAAAAGTAAAACAATTAATTTATTTTTATCATTCATTGATAAAATTTGTCATCATATTTATAGATTTTTGACAATATTTTAATGAATTTGAATTAATAACAAATTATTGCTATTCTGTTCGTCAATGTTAAATAGTTTTCTTATACTAATAAAATAAAATTAAAACCATTTTTTAAAATAATTTTAAACAAATAAATATAGAAATAATAAATTTGACCGGTCTTTGTCCCTTTCATTCCTCCATATGTATTTTATTTTCAAATGTGGGATGGCTAACTATATTAATAAGTTACATACTCATTAATACATTTTGTGGAAATTCAATTGAAATTATGGATTTAATTTCTCACATTTATTGGGTATGTGTATTATATAATTATTTGATATTGTTTCACCTAACAGAATATTTTAGGAATTTCAAAATAATACATATTTATACTATTTAATAATAATTAAATAATTCTTTGTCCCTTTCATTCCACCATATGTATTTTTTTTCAAATGTGGGATGGCTAACTATATTAATAAATTACATCCCCATTAATACATTTTGTTGAAATTCAATTGAAACGATGGATTTGATTTCTCACATTTATTAGGTATGTGTATTATATAATTATTTGATATTGTTTCACCTAACAAAATATTTTAGGAATTTCAAAATACTACATATTTATACTATTTAATAATAATTAAATAATTCGAAAGATAACTTATAAGTGTGAAATGTTACAAATTCTTTCTCTATATTATATATATATATATATATATATATATATATAATAGTGAACTTTCTAAATCTGGTTTTAGAATAATTGATATCGGAATGACGGGATCAGACGTCTAAATGGAGTAAAAAAGTAACTTTTTAAATTTCTAGGCTAAGTCTTTAGATGTCGGATCCCCACCCCCACCCCTCTACAGACGTCTAAATGGCTTTAGAAGTCAGAGTGGCGGAATCAAACGTCTAATTAATGGAGTGAAAAGGTGACTTTTTAAAATTTTGGATTGAGTATTTAGAAGTCGGTTCTCGTCATAACAGACGTCTATAGACGTCAGTTCCCCCCACAACAGATGTCTAAAGTCCTTTAGAAGTCAGAGTGGCAGGATCAGACGTCTAAATGGAGTCAAAAAGTGACTTTTTAAATTTCCAGACTGAGTATTTAGAAGTCGGTTCATGTCATAACAGACGTCTATAGACGTCGGTTCTCCCACAACAGACGTCTAAATGACTTTAGAAGTCGGCCCCCCTCATAATCGACGTCTAAATAGTTGTTTTATTTACAAAAAATGCCACCGGTCATTTTTTATGTCTAAAGGATGACGTTAAAGGCATTTTCTATACTAGTAATAATCAATTAAAAAACATTAAAATAAAGTAATTAAGCAAAACGAATTTTTTAAAATAGTAATTAATAAAAAAAAACACAGACACATCATTCATCTTTTGTAGTTTTAACTTTAGTAATGTTTGTTTGTAGTTTAGTTTTTGTAGTTTTAACTTTAATTATGTTTGTTTATAGTTTAGTTTTGATAAAATATTATTTTAAGTTTATTTTCAATTTCTAGCATATCTTGTATTTGAATTCGTTAATTTTGTTTGGTTATGAAGGATTGGTTGAAGAACTAAATTAGAAAGGAGTAAGAAGTTTCTTAAGACTCAGACGGTGCAATGCAGTCTATAACCATTATATGACTTCTCCACTGAGAGTTTTATTGATAATACATATAAGTAGCCATCGAAAGGATTATTTAGTTTATTTATGCACTGCTTAGTGTAAACTAATGTACTTATGCTTATGTTAATAATCTCAGTCATGGTTATCAAACTCTCGAGTTAACTCTTACACTCTTACGAGTTTACGTTCCCAGACATGGCTTCCGAGTTAACTCGGAAGTAAACTCTTTTCTGCGTAAATTCTGGTAGAATTAATTGTGAAATCGGTAGAATCGTGTAGAATCGCTTACACGAGTTTGGAGCGATTCTATGAGCTTGAAAGGGGGAAAAATTAAGAAAAAACAAGGTCGTTTGGTCTTTTTTATTATATATTTAATGAAATGCATCAAAATTAATGACAATAATCCAAGTATTTATGTTTTACAATATTTATTTTTATGAACAATATATCTATAACTTTTATTTATTTAAAGTTATATATTTATTTTATATAGTATTTTTCATCTGAAGTAAACTCTAACGAGTTTACGAGTCGAGTTTACTCAACTCTCACGAGTTTACGTAAACTCGCGAGTTTGATAACCTTGATCTCAGTTATAACTAACCGCTATCAACGATAAAATATAATTTAAATTTTACTTTTTTAAAAGGGAAAATGCATCAAGTTATTTCTAATACAAAATCAAAAGTTCATGGTAAAACACATTAGAATGATTAATAATGCAATCTGTTGTGGGTCAAATCCTCACATATTTGTTTTTCTATCATCCTAAAATGCCTCTTACCAATGAAGGTATCTAAATGTATATAAATCCATATTTGTCTCTTATTTTATCCTATGTAAGACTTTGTTTATATCCTAATATCTTTCCTTAAACAAAGAAGTATAGTTTTCATTCCTCCTTTGTTTATATTCTAAGAAAGTTTATTACACATGCAATGTTATCAGCTATCTGATACTTGAGAAAAGAATTACAATGAATTTGAGTGTATGAGAAAGCAGAGAGGAGAAAAAAGAGAATCCAATACCTATTTCCTAATTGTGTTTCTATTAGGGAATTCTCGGCAGCGATAACTCTTCACCCGTGTCTTTAGCTAAAAACTGGATTAAAATAAAAAGTTAATTATAAAAATGTTAACGTGAAAATCCACAATTTAATTATTTTATTTATATTTTATTCCAATTAAATTTTAATTTTATTTTAAAATTAGAACAATTTCATTTTTCTATCAATTAAAACCAAATTTAACTAATCTAAAAATACAAATTGTATTAAAGGAATGGTTAAATTGTATTATATTTTAAAAAATAAAGATAATTTAAAATGAGCTAACCAAATTAAAATTTCAATAAACATTGTAAAAGCAATGTGTTCACCTTTTCTTTTTTATTTTGAAATCTAGGGTAAGGAGAACTATGCTTTGTTTAAAAGATAGTGTGTTGGAAAATATGATTTAAAAACTAAATTCTTTTTAACAAATCTAAAAATATTTTTTTTAACTAATCTAAAAATTTCCCTTTTTCTTAATCTTACCACTTTTGAAATGATTATTTTAAATCAAAACAAATAATCCTTAAAAGTGTAGTTTTAGATAAATGTTGTTTTTTTAATCATTATAAAATGTAAATGTTTCCATTTTAAATTAATCGAGATAAAACTATTATATATAAGATATTGTCACTTTTATAATTTATATTTTTGTTTTTCTTCTTTTTTAATTAGATATTTATTTTTAGTTGCAATGAGACATTTTTTATTTTCTTTGTTCACATAAAATCTTACAAATAAAATACAAAAATTATAATCCACGAAAAATATAATACATATGCATAACGAGAAATAAATTAAAGCCAAAAATATATTAACATTAATGAAACAGTAATTATAAAATTACAAACATTTAATAATGAGCAGCAGAATAAGGTAATAAAGTGTGCACAGATGTCAGTTATCATGGCTCCAAAGTTGTGCATCAAAAGTGAAGAACTCAGGTTCAGTAGCTGCGTATGAAATATCATGTATATATGGCTCTAACCAGAAATTGGCACTCACAAGATCTGTGTCAGCGTCCCAAAAGGAAAATTCATCTTGCAGATCCAGATTTTCGTTGATGGTTACAGTGTTAAATTCTGCGCTTGTTGCAGAGGATGATGAATGCTGGGAAAATGTATTTGCACTTGCTTCAGTTGTTGTTGTTGTTGAGGATCGTTCACATGAGTTTGAAACTTGAGATTCTGTGGCTCTGTCTTGTTCAAATCGTTTCTTGAGGTTGGTGTTCCAGTAGTTTTTTATTTCATTGTCTGTTCTTCCTGGAATCTGTGCAGCAATAGCAGACCATCTGATGATGAAAATTCAAAGCTTTAATTTCACTATTATCACTAACCATGTTTAATTAATGTTTCAGGATCTTAATATTAATTGTTCTCAATCATACTAATAATTAACTAGTGATTGGTGAAGTATTAGTAAAAGATAAATTTTTAATATTTCAATTAATTTTAAAAAGAATAAAAAGGATATATACAGATTAATAAGATATATTATACAAGAGAAAAAAAGTTATTAATGGTATATTTCAAAAAGAAGAACTATGGTGATGGTTAGCTTTATGTTCATTAAACCTTTGAACGAGTGGACGATGATGGAAGAAAGGAAACGAAATGATAGAAAGTGACATTCTTTTATATTATTAAAAAGAATAAAGGAAAAGAAATGGTAGAAATTTAAAGTTTGAGAAAGAGAATCAATAAATTAAAAAAGAATAGTAAAATTTTGTAGCACAATTAAAGAGTGCAATTAAGATGACTAGGTATTTTCTATTTATAGATTTATTAAAATATATTTTATATGTTTTTACTTTTAATTTTTAATTTATTTTATTTTAATAATAATAAATTGTGTTCATTCTATATATTCATTTTCATTTTATATTTTTGTTTATCTAATACTTATTCACTATGTTTTTGGTTATTTTTCAGTTGATTTTAATATATAAGATCATAGTGGTTTCAAAATATACATATTGAATATGAACTTCTGTGCTATTTATATTTTTTGAAGGTAGATCATATTTGCTGAATTTTTGTGAAAAAATCCATGCACATCCATTTTCATTTTGGTTTTAACTTAAATTTTTCTAATTAAACTTATCAATATATTAGGTTTACATTTAAACCTTTCTTTCTTTCATATTTTGAAAGTCTAAATATATCCTATATATCTTAAATATCTTAAATGTGTTCTAAAGTAATCTATTTTTTATATAGGAATTGCCTCTTTATTTATTTATTTTTCTTTCCATTTTCAAGTTGACTTTTTTCTCTTCTCTCTTGTTTTCTTTAAAATTTGTTTCTTTTCCTTCATCCATAAATAACTAATTTAAAGAATCAGTTCACGGAATTAAAATCAAATAAATCAAATTGATTTTTGTACCAATGAATATTATAATTTGTATTTTTTATTTTAAAATTAACTTCAATTAAAAATCTTAATTCAATACATAAATATAAATTAAATGAAATGATATTTTAATTTAATTTATATAATTAATTAATTAAATCGGTTAATTGTTCAAATTTAAATTTAAATATTCTTTTGAATATATAAATTGATCTACTTGATTTTCACAATTTTAGTTGTGTTTCACTCTTTATGTTTTAAAATTCTAAATTTCTAAACCACTAATTTTAATTTGTGCATAAAATATTAAAAGTTAAATACAATATATATATATATATATATATATATATATATATATATATTATGTTTTTTATTACAAAAAAATTAAAGAAAACTTAAAACCTTTTATTTCAAGAACAAATTGAAAATTGGAGTATTTAAGGTTTTTTTTTTTTACAATAATACTCTTTCATAACACATTTTATAATATAAATAAAAAAAATATTTATGTCTTTCCGGAATTGGAAATTAAACTTCAATTCTTTAAACATGAGTACATAATGAATAATAAATTATGTTATAGTCAAGAATAATGAACTATGTAGATTTACATAATACAAGACTATAAACAAATGTAAATAAGAGATGAGTATTAGGGAACTTCAATACACATAACCTTGCAAATGTGTTACGGAGCAAACAACGTACATGTTGTTCCATTTGTTTATAGTTTTCATAATTAATAACAAAAATTAAATGTTTCTTGTATTTTTAAGTGGGAGCACTCTTTATTTTGGTGTGTTCAATAAAAAATGATAATTATTTTGAGTCCTCTTGGTTTTGTGAAATATTATTATTTTCTAAAAGTAGAAGATATTAATAATGCTGATGATGAGTTATAAATAGTCATCTGTGAAAATTTGCCAGGTGAGTTTAATAGAGTAACATGTTTTTTTTTCCTAAGTTTATAAAAAATTTAAATTTATTTTTAGTCCTCCAGGTTGAGTTTCTTTTAGTTCTTTAATTAAACATTTTTTTAGTGTTTTGAATTTTCATAATGTTATTTTTAGTTTTTAGTTTCTTTTAGTTCTTTAATTAAACATTTTTTTTTTCAGTTTTTTATTGACTTTGGTCTTGAAGAAGTTATAGTGTTCATCTCTTATCTTGTCTTCATCATAACTTTCATGGAAAAGTGACAACTCCTTTGGAGTAAGTTAGAGTTACACTCAAATACTTATTGTTGTCACGTCATTCTTTGCCAATAATAAAGAGTGTCATTGGCAAAATGAGATTTGACTTTAATAAAATAATTATAAAAATTAAATTTTTGAATTAGGAAAAAAAAATATGAAAAAGTGAAGGATAGTGAAAATTACTATTGAGTGTAAAAAATTTTGGATATCAAAGTATAATTACTGTTATTATCTTTTGGTTGAGATTTTGAAATGGGAATGTAAAATGAAAAAAAAAAAATTGTATTGTAATAAGGTTTTTGTATTGGTTAACTAAGAATTTGAATAGTAATAAACACCACCAATATGGTCTAATCTTATAAAACAACAAAATGTAGAATTTTACAACATCATAATAGTGTAACAAATAGAAAGTTTTAATAGCAAGATCAAAAAAAGAACTTTAATTTGGAAAGACTAAAAATATAAGTAGACTTTTAATAAATTTTCAAAAAATATAATGTCACTTAATTATATACAAATACTAGACAACCTTTATCACATCATCAACTTACTAACTTCATCTACTTCCATAAATTAAAAATAACATTTCAGAAAATCAAAAGACTAAACGAATAAAAATTAATAGTTCCAATTTAAAGAATTAAAAACATATTAAAGTTTCAATCAAGTTATATAAATTAATATTTTAGTAAAAACTGAAAATATGTGTAATACATGAAAAATTGAAATTATTCTACTATATTTGGCTCCCACCAAATAAAAAATATTCACTTAAAAACTTTAAATAATAATACTTTAACCATATTTATCCTATATTTATTGTTTAATTACTTCTTTGGTTTTAGTATTTTTAATAATTGTTCAACATTTTTCTTAATTTTTCTTAGACTTAATGTGGTCCGAATATATATTAAAAGGAGTTACTGTGATCATTTTCGTTAAATCAAAATTAATATCTTTAGAAGGTAATGATTTCATATGTTCAAAGTGATTTTCTTCTTATTTGTCTGCACTTTCCTTCTTCTGCATTTTTGTTTCCTTCTCTTACTTTTTCCTTTTTCGAGAAAAAGTTCATTTATTCTTCTATAATCGCACGTTCCTTTTTTGTTAATTTAGTTATTCCTCTAAATTCGATGGGTTTTTTTTTTTTTTTTTCTTTTTTGTCCTATGAAATTGAGGTGTAGAGGAGTTAATTCAAATTACCATATTATGAAATCCGAGCTTGTGAGTTGAAATTGTCTTGCATATGATGCTTTAGTTTGTTTAAGTTTCGGCATTAGATTATATGTGTTATGTTGTGTTGCTTGGTTTATGAAGAAATTAATTGTAAACAAAGAAAAATTAAATCTTAAATAAATTTTATAGATTTCATTCGAGAAAACATTATAAAAGAAAGACGATGCAAATGAAAAAAAAAATAGCAGAAATCATATCAATCACCATATATATATTAAAAGCCAGTGTACACATCGCAGGGAGAAGGTTTCAAACCTGTTTCCGAGATGTCGGTGCAGCTTGATGATAGTTTCTTCCTCTTCCTCAGTGTAGTTTCCTCTTTTCAGGTTTGGCCTTAGGTAATTCAACCACCTAAGTCTGCAACTCTTTCCACATCTCGCAAGACCTGACAACAACAAACTCTATAATCAATCAGAAACAACAACTTCATCAAATGTGTACATTGGTTGAAACCTTAAAAAACCAAATTCTTTGGTTGCCACCTGAATTGGTATTGAAAAAAATAAACTTTGGCTAGATTACCTGCGAACTGGGGGAGAAGGCGCCAATTCCAGTGACCATACCTAGTAATATAATCAACCAACTTCTTGTCTTCCTCTGGTGTCCATGTTCCTCTCTTCAGTCCATTTTTGTCACTGCTCGGGGTTCTCACCATCATTAATCTCTATAATATACCCACTTTCTTCTTTGACCAATTTCTGAGATATTTTGCAGCCTTCCTAAAATTGTGTGACACAGATGCAATACACAACTTGAAGCTAGGAGCTAAATGTTTGGTTTCTTCTGAGCTATAGCAGAAAACAATATAGTCCTATCTATATATGTACCATGCCCCCACAACCAAAACGTGAATCACACACTGGGAAATAGAGAAAATAAAATTAAAAATAAAACGTGGAAGATAGATATGTCATATGTGGATGAAGTTTAAGGTACCTACCCCACCATGTCTCCATAGGACAGGTATTTTCAAACTTTAGATATAATTATTAGCAAACGAATGGTTCTAATTTATGACTTCCTTCTTTTACAGCAGGTTAAGGTATAGTATTCTGTTACAATTTTAAACCAGTCAATTAAATGTTTAAAAGTATACAAACTTCCATATAGAAGAGGCCAATCCACCATCGAAATTAGGAAGTTGACAACGCAACCCTCTTACGTATTGGTCTCTGAACTTTATGTCTTTGCTGGAGTAATGTTAGTACATTGTGGGGAAAGCACACTGTCCTCTATGGTACAGCTGTTTTAATCTTGATGTTGGCTTGATGGGTCTCTAGAGAAAGATGATTAGGGAGATAATGTTAGCTTATGGCTGCAATATAGTATATTCACCTGTTCCTCTTTTATACAACAAGAAATGTTATAACCAATTCTTCGGATTTTTTTAATGTTGTATAACTTGTTCTTCAAGCTATGGTGATGGTGGTGAATGTTGGGTTTTCTTCTCCAAGTCAGGAGATATTTTTCACACATCTCTCTACATCTATTAATAGGTCTTCTTTTACTCTTCCAAAAGACCCTCTTTCAACTTTCATTATCTTATTCTCTAATTCTCTCATTTTCTTTATTTTTTTCATATTTTTTCTTATAATATCTCGAATTTAGTAATTTACTCTTTTAATAGTTTAACTGGCTAGTTTCTAAGATCCTTAAAAATTTCGAGAAACTTTTGTTGAATCTTGAAAGACTTACACAACAAACTACAGATAAGTCCATAAATGTATGAATCTACACGCTTCAGGAAGTCTTTTATTTGTATTTTTCTCAATATTTACAATAATTTTATGGATTTATGACTGATAATAACAATCCAAATATCCAGATAATCAAAACATTGTTTTCGAACTCAGACGGTCTTCACAAAATCATTCTTGAATGTGTCAAAAATCAAGGTCTTCTCTGGATAGAGCTTATGGCACTGACAAGAACATGTGTCTACCCTATTAGAATTGTATAGAGTTTTTACTGCTCTCTTATTTCTAAAACTCGACTCTAGTATCTCTTCAAAATAAGTTGAAGATAGGATTCATGTGAATAAAGTATGTCAATACACTTTAGTTCATTGTCTAATGACTTGTTCAATGTGTACTGTTCATATAAGAAAGCAAAAGACATTTGAGATTTGTTGATTTGAAAAATAGGAAAACACTAGAGGGGAGGTGAATAATGTTTTCGAAATTCTTTTGCAAAAAACTGTTTAATGGTTTGTAAAGCTGATATATAAATTGTAAGATATATAAATGGAAAATATTTTAAGTAATAAATCAATAAACCACAAATTTTATATTAGTTCACTCAACCCGAGTTACATTCAGTTATGCCTTAAGAACTCTTAAGGGGTTTCACTAATCTTTGATAAGATTACATGAGTTTTACCTCTCTAGGTTTACAACAAGTATTTTCACCACTCTTAGTTCCCTATTCAACACGACAAGCCCAGGTTTACTCATTCCTAGTTTACAAGTATTCTTACCACTTTTGGTCTTAACCCTAGACAACACATCTAGAAAAGTGTTTTAATTCTTTTCAGAATTTAAAACACAGAAAGTGTTATAAGCATAAGGTACAAATGATAACTCTTAAGGAGATGATATAAACAATACAAAGACTTTTGTGATTTGCTAAGGTCTTTTTTCTTAAAAGAAATATACAACGTTAGAAAATATATGAGCACAATAAGCCTGTCTTAGTGTTCATGAGTTCATTATTCTATTCTTCTTATTTTATCCTTCTTGTGTTATCATTATTCTCTTCTTTTCAAGCTTTTATTTATATATATCTTTTCTTGAAAGATGACTTTAGATAAAGAAGTTGACTTCAAGAGACCAGGTAGCTTTTTGGTGGAAAGTCAGGCTTTATTCTACTTTGTAGAGGTTCAGAACTTTAACATAGCCTTTAGCAAAATTAAGCTTGTACGATGTGACAAAGTAAAAGGTTTCAATGGAAACATTCCCAGAATGTTATTTTTCTCTCACAACATCTTTTTTCTTAGATGTAGTGATTTTGAGCAAATCTTTCTACTTTAGTGGTCTACACAAATATCTGGAACAAAGTATACAAGTATTGAAGAACTTTATCGTACATGCATTAAAAATTTTGGATGTTGATAAGCGTTAGGCTATATTGTGTGCTCAAAATATTTTATCATTTGCTATGTCATTCGTTAATGCATCGTTTGGTAAAACATCATTAGACGGTACAACATTGGAAGCTTCTTCAAAGGCTATTTGTGAAAGTAGCGTTTAATAATCATGCTTTAGACGACGTATTCTTAAGACGTTTTGTCTGAGATAACACTTGTATTGAATAAAACTTTCTTTCAGCTTCGGTGTTATAAAAGAGACAGACTTTCTCATTCCTAAAACGCTAGCTTGTTACTCATATAGTCTATTAAAAAGAGAAACACTTTCTTTTCTTATATGTTGTTCATTATTTAGTTCATTAGACAGTTCAGTCTAAAAAGCGTTATTTATAAGCTTTAGATAATAATTCTTTCTTAGATGCTATTTCTTTAAAACAACTTTTCATACATAGTAATATTTCATTTAATGCTTTTGTTAAACTTCAAAATTTAGGTGGCTTAGACAATCTATTTTCTAGACGATCTTGTCTTAACAATATTTTTTTTATTATTAACAAATACACATGTTAAACGAAATATTCTTAAAGATATTTCCAAAACATCATATCAAAGAATGAGTATATTTTGTAACCGGTATTAGAACAAATATGAAGTTTTCAAGAATAACAATTTTTCTTTTTAGTATTTTTAAAGCATTTGTATTTCAATATTTAAATAAGAGCTTTAAGGTGTAAATACTATAAAATTATATTAGAGTGCGATGTAAAGTAGAGCGAAGAAATATCAGAGTGAAAGATGAGTACTAGATATTTATCAAAGAAAATGAATATATCTTCAGATTAAAATATTATTTATGGTGTTAAAGCATAAGACGATTAACATTTTATCCAAGATCAATAGTAAGTATAAGAGCAAATAAAACATTTGTGCACAACATATGTATCAAAGCAAAACATAACTCTTTTATGCAATATATGTATCAAATCATGAACAACAGAAACAACTATGTACTAGAGTGATAACAATAACTTATTAAAGCATAGATAATCACTTATATGTATCAGAGCATAATAAGCGTAGATAATCGTAAATGTTCTACTTTTATTAGAGCATAAATAAAAAGTTTTATACATATATCATAGCTCATTAGAGTACAAATATCAAATTTAAGTCAGATGATTGACACTAAACATTTTATAACATTTTAAATGCATAGGTTGTTTTCCTTACGATGATGACAACATCTACATAGATGTTTTTTTATGGTTTGGTACACATGGGGAAGGATGATTATAAGGTTTTTCTAAGAGTGTTTGGGAATTTAAGGTTTCTAAGAGATAATGCTTTGAAAGTGAAAGAGAGAAATAACATGAGACTTGAGAGATTATGAGAAAATTAAGGGTTTTTGGAAAGAGACATGAAATATTTTAGGGTATAGGCTTTGGTTTTAGAGAAGGAAAATAGTGGTTACAATTTAAGAGTAATAATGGTTTTGGGAAATGGTGATCGAGCAGTTATAATTGCCATCAAATCACAATTAATGAATTTTGTACGATTAGATATGGTGACAAAGCTTTGAGATCTTCCTTTAACCTAGATGGTCCTCAAAAGGGTCATCTAGTTGTTCCTAGAACTAAACTTAGTTATGCATGCAACTATGAGGTGTCTTCAGACGATGTGTCTTAGACCATACAATTGATAATGACATCTTTAGACGATATGTCTTTTGATGTTTTAAATTATATGAAATGTGTAAGCACTAGATATATTGAAGTATAACATTCATTCAACATGTTTCATTTCCAAGAGATTTTTCAAATATTCAAATCTTTCTTCAACTAAAAGTTTTGTAAGAATATCAACAAGCTGATCTTCAGTTTATATATATTGTGAATCAATAACTTATTTTAAGACATAATCACGAATAAAGTGATGTTTTATCTCAATATGTTTAGCTCTCAAATGCATAATAGGATTTTTAAAAAAGATTGGAATCTTACTTTCATGGATACCATAGTCTTTAAGTTGATTCTTGATCCAGAGAAGTTGTGAGCAACAACTTGTTATTGATATGTATTTTGCTTCAGTTATGGAAAGAGCAGTTGTTCTTTGCTTCTTATTTGTCTAGGAGGCAATGTTTCCTTCTATGAAGTGACATCCTTCACTTGTACTTTTTCTTTCAACTTTGTCTTCAACGTAGTTTATATCACAATATCCCTACAGTTTGTACGATTCTTTTTCTTTAAAGCAAAGACAAAAATTAGATGTTCCAATGAGATAACAAAAGATGCATTTAATAACAGTAAAGTGAGTTTCTTTAGGATCTGATAGAAATCTAGCACACAAATTGACATTAAACACAATATCAGGTCTAGACACTAAATATAATATCAGGCCTAGACACTGTAAGATATTGAAGTGAACCTATCATCTGACAATAGATGGTGTTTTCCACTTTTCAGAGCTCACGTATAGTCCTAAGCTAGTTGTTGGATGCATTGGAGTTTTCATCTCCTTTGCTTCTTCAAACTTAAACTTTTAAGCAGATCTTTAACATACTTTGTCTGGTAAATGTAGTTAGCGTCTGTTTCTTGCTTGATTTGCAATCCCAAGAAAAAAATTAGTTCACCCATCATGCCTATTTCAGACTCGTCCGGCATCATCTTAGAAAACTTCTGACAAAGATCTTCGTGAGTAACATAAGAAATAATGTCATCAACATATATTTGAAAATTGATGAAGTCAAACCTAAAATGTTTGTAAAACAACATGGTGTCTACCTTTCCTCTTATAAAATTGTTTTGGATGAGGAAAAAGCTCAAATGTTCATACTAAGTTCTAGGAGCTTGTTTCAATCCATATAAAGCTTTGTTAAGTTTGAAACAAGTTTGGGATTGATTGGACATTCAAAACCGGGAGGTTGTTCTGCATACACTTCTTCTCTAATTTCACCATTTAAAAATGCAATTTTTACATCCATTTGATATAGTTTAATTTTACTAAATACAACAAAAGATAATAAAATTCTAATTGCTTCTAATATAGCAATAGGTGCATAAGTTTCTGTGTGATCAATAACTTCCTGCCATAAATGTGGCCAAGTTGGCCATATTAAACCTAAGTGTCTAGTCCTGAAAATGAAGCAGAATTTGGATGACAGAACCAGTCAGGACAACAGAAAGCATAGGCAGAAAAAGGCCTATATAGCTTGGGAAGCAGTGACTCAAACTCTCCATCAAGTGACTTTGATGAAAGCCTTGAAGAGGAGACAAACTTGTGCCTGATGGCTGGTTCAGTCTGCTCAGAAAGCAGTGCAAGTAACTTTGAAGATGAGTAAATAGATGACAGGTATTATCGATTACTTGATGCATTTCAAGAACTACATGGTAAGACAATGAAAATGCAATATCAAGTTAATATGCTGAAAATGTGAAAATAGAGACTTAGATAAGAGGATTGAAAATCTGATCAAAGAAAAATAAAGCCTGAAATTTCAACTAGAAAGTGTATAATTATCTAGGCAAGCTGAAAAGGAAAATAAAATGAAAGATCAAGAATGTATGAACTGTCCTAATCACCTAGAAAGAATTAAATACTTAATGAACACTCTATCAAAATTTTCTCTAGGTAGTTCAAACCTTGAAGCTTTATTAGGTTTCAAAGAAGCGTGCTAAATAAACAAGGAATAGAATATACCGACAAAAATAATAAAACCAATGCTAGGAAGTTTTCTGGTCTTAGCAAACCATCTTCTATATCCTACTTCTACTACAATAACATTAGTCACTTATCTAAAGCATCCTATTATAAGAAGGTTGGTGTTCCTAAGAGGAAATTCAAGTGGATCCCAAATGAACCAACACAAGCAACTTACAGCAAAGGCCCCTAATTCATTTGGGTACCTACAACCAAACCTTTTAATTTTTTTACAGGTAACTAAAATGAATTAGAGACACAATGGCTCAAGGAAAGCACAAAACCGAGACATTTACTCTACATAGCTCCTTGATATCTTCAACTGTGGTAACAAGTTGTAATATTGACAAAACATCCATCATTTATATTCTGAACAATCATTTGGATGTGTGTGATGAATGTTGGTTGAACAATCATTTATACTCAACCAAGGAAAAAGTTCCAAAGAGAACTACTAGAGCCTGCCGCTTAGTGCAGAGAGTAATGAAGACTTAAATAGACTCCTTAAATACAACTTAAACGACCTCTCTTAAACTCATAATAATCCCTGCACACCTCTTTAAATAAATGCTTGAGCTTGGGAGACTTATGTACTATATAAAATATATCAATCGAAGTTAATGGTCATTTATTGGCAGTTAGCAGATAATGGATCAGATTAGACTACGCTTTATAAATATACAATATTAATAATTGATTATTGGATTTGATTGCGTAACAAATATTACGGTATTATGATAATTTTTATATTATGATACAGTCATTCTACTTAAATATTTACACTCATTTAATTGTTCATAATTATTCCGTCTTACATTTGTGATTATCCTGTCTTACATTTTAAATATTGCAAATGTCAATGTTTGGGACCAATGTCATAACTGTGCTTCATAGGTGCTGAGCTGTCTTCGTACGTTGTTTCTTGCCAAAGGCCAAAGATCAAAAAGTGATACTCACCCAAAAACTTTTTCAATCGCAAACATGTCTTACATTGGGTACGGAGATGTTTTTCTTTTAACTGTTCTCATTAGCCAATTTTGTATGCATGTGTTCGGTGTGAGAGAGAGACAAAGTAGAGCTTAACTAATGGCCAAAATATACTAAGAGATATAATATTGAATGGTTATGCATATAGTATGCATGTAGTATTTCTAAAGAAATATATGTTGCGTGATTTTACAAGGTATATTGAATAAGATTGGACTCTACTAATATTTAGACTTAGATAAAAATATTTAGGTTGTGAGAGTCTATGAATATTTGATATCAAGAATTGATATCAAAGAGAACCATTCGTGAACCAACTCAGTCATATGAAAAGGACTTTAAGTCATGTTAAGTAAAATTATTAAAATTTACTAAGAATTCATATGATAAATACAAAATCTTTAAATCTCATATCATCATAAGAGAATTCTAGAAGTACCAATATAATGCCAATGAAGATATTTGTGTATAGTAATATAATGTTAATAAAAATATTTGTGTGTAGTGAATGAGATGATAAGATAAGATATAAATGTTAGAGTTCTTGATTTATAATAATTTTCTGAATCTTTAAAATATAATAGTTTATGGTTATATTGTGGTTGTAGTGATCTTTCTGTTATAACCATGTGTTTGCACAAAATATAAAACAATACAAGTTAAAATGTTCAGCAATGAATGTGGTTGAAAGTACTTTTGGATGTAAAAATATTTTGATGTATGTATAAATATATAGGCTTTATATTCCTCAATGCATAATATTAATTTTTTATTTGAAATTTTTATTCCACATGACGGCGGCAAATACTTTTGTACATATATTAATGATTGGATTTGTGTTAAGGATTAGTGAGATGTTTATTAGGATTAAGATAATATGAAAGAAATTTCTCGTTTTATTATCCATATTTGTTTTATAATTATTTCTTTTAAATATTTTTTATATTAAAATTATTATTTTATTAATATTATATTTTAAATGATTATTCATTAAATTTAACTATTTTTTATTTAACTTTTTTTTTTAAATTAACTATTTTTAATTTAAAAAATTATCTACAAAATAAATAAAAATTACTTAGAATAAAATTATAAAAAAATTGTTTATATTTATACAAATAACAATAATAATAATTTTATTGCTTTTTATTATTATAAAGAAAATAAATTTACATGTGTAGTACATATATCTTTACTAATCTATACAATGATAAAATAACTAAAACCATATAATAAGACAAGATTTAATTATTCGATTCAAATTTGGTTAAAATATTTCAAGTCAGTTTGTAATTTTTATTGCAGTCAAGTCTTAATATTTGAAAAATTAAATTGAAAAAGTTAAATATAAAGAGTGAATTGAATATAAAATATATAGAATTAACATTCACATATGACAATTTGAATCATCACAAACATGATAGGTAGACAACAAATATTTTGTCAAAAAAGAAAACTAAAAATAAAAAAAAAAATTATGAATTTACACAACATATATTTAACATGGTTAGTAAAGTGATAACAGATTGGTAAGAGACCTTTTGAAGTGGTACCAAAAATAAATTTGTGAGGGTTTGATTCAAAGCGGACAATATTTTATCAAAAGTGTGGAGATCTATGTGTGTGTCGAACCTCCCCAACAATGGTATCAGAGCCAAGTTCGGGTTTGATGACTAGGCTCAGACAAGTACGTCCCCCCATGGTCAGGTGAGCTAGGCAGGTAGCCAGTGGCAGATCGCTAAATGAATCATGAGAAGTGGAGTGCAAGAGATGTTCAGTGTTGACCATGGTGTGCCCATGGTGTACTCAAGGATAAAAAGACTTCCGCAACAGAGGAGGAAGGAAAACCATAGTCCTTTGTTTGATGGTGGATGTTGGGATACAAACAAAGTCTTACATTAGATAATATAAGAGACAAATATGGGTTTATATACATTTAGACACCTCCATTGGTAAGAGACCTTTTAGGATGGTACCAAAAACAAATATGTGAGGATTTGACCCAAAGCGAATTACATTTGTAATAATTCTAATGTTGTGTTTTACCATGAACTATTTATTTTATATTAGACATAACTTGATGCATTTTTCCTTTTAAAAAGGTGAAATTTAAATTGTATTTTATCGTTGATAGCTGTTAGTAGGTTATAATACTTAAAATTAGTTATAAATGAGATTATTAACTTAAGCATAAGTACATTAGTTTACACTAAGTAGTGCATAAATAAACGAAATAATCCTTTCGATGGTTACTTATATGTATTATCAATAAAACTCTCAGTAGAGAAGTCATATAATGGTTATAGACTGCATTGCACTGTCTGAATCTTAAGAAACTTCTTACTTCTTTCTAATTTAGTTCTTCAACTAATCCTTCATAACCAAACAAAATTAACGAATTCAAATAAACTTAAAAATAATATTTTATCAAAACTAAACTACAAACAAACATAATTAAAGTTAAAACTACAAAAGATGAATGATGTGTCTATGTGTTTTTTTTTTATTATTTACTATTTTAATTTTTTTTTTGCTTAATTACTTTATTTTAATGTTTTTTAATTGGTTATCACTAGTGCAGAAAATGCCTTTAACATCACCCTTTAGACGTAAAGAATGACCGGTGACATTTTTCGTAAATAAAACAGCTATTTAGACGTCGGCTATGAAGGGGACCGACTACTAAAGCCATTTAGACGTCTGTTGTTGGAGAACCGACGTCTGTTATAGCAGAAACCAACGTCTAAAGACTCAGCCTAGAAATTTAAAAAGTCACTTTTTGACTCCATTTAGATGTCTGATCCAGCCACTCCGACTTATAAAGTCTTTTAGACGTCTGTTGTAGGGAGAACTGACGTCTAAAGACTCAGCCCAAAAATTTTAAAAGTCACTTTTTGACTCCATTTAGACGTTTGATCTGTTACTCCGACTTCTAAAGCCTTTTAGACGTCTGTTGTGGGGGGAACCGACGTCTGTAGACGTCTGATATGAAGGGGAATCGACTTCTAAATATCTGCATTAAAACACTGCGAACGTGAGGCAGAAGCTACGCACACTAGTTGTTCATCATCATCCTCGCGTTTTCTCTCCACGGGCTACGTTTTTCAGGTTCGTTTTCTCACTTTTGCACCGTTTAAATTTAATTTTACTCCGATTACATTACTCTTTGATGAATTATCTTTCATTTGAACCAATTAAAATGCGTGTTCGTTGAGTATTTGTGCAGTTTTGCTATAATCCTTAGGCAGTGTTCTTGGGCGCCGATTTCTTGTGTTTTGCACTCCTCCAATTCTCTCCACTACATTATTAAAATCATCCAATACAAAAAAAAAAATGTACAATCCATTCTCTTCACCTAAAATATAAAGTTGTAAACTCAAATCACCATGAGCCACGAGCAACTCGAGAGGCCTCAAGCTAAGAAAGATCCCATCAAATACGACAACATTTAGACGTCTGACCTATAAAGTTCGACGTCTGTATAGACATTTGACCTATAGGGTCCGACGTCCCATTAACGTTACCCACAAAGACGTCAGTTCGAGATCTGACGTTAAAAGCCTAAAATAACATACGTCTAAAGCCCTTTCTGCAGTAGTGTATCGTGGAAGAAAAATTAATCTAGGATGGTTTTTTCTCAATACATTAATTTACTAAATTAAATTGATTTAACTTTTTGTGACGAATATCTTTAGTTACATTCATCATTCTGTTTGTTAATAATTTTATTTTTAAAATGTTAGGTTTACCATTATAATTTAAAATGTAAGGTCTCTGCTTGGATTTTGACATTAGGTTCACAATTTGTTATAAAAAATCTTTTCTACACTAATGAATAAAATACGTATTTAAAATTTGATTTTAATAGTATTGTAATAATAAGATTAATATTTTTTAGATTAAAAATATATTGAATGTTTGGAAAAAATAAAGTTCCATGTGAAGCGCGATTTATTTTACCAAATAATATAATGAAAAAAGTATTATTGGGCATACATAATTTACATTATGTGTGAAAGAATACCAGACAAATCAAATCACTAACTCTATCTTCTCCGTTTACTTATAGTATACGCATGCTAATATATGTGAACAATAAAAGACATATCTAAATGGACTCTGAAATATTCAAAACCTTATCCAAGGTCTTACAATTATCTATGACCAAAACAAATAACGTAAGTTATCAACATTTATGTTTATGTTGATAAACATTAAATGATAACGTTGTTCCAAACAAAAGACTACTATTTCTCTTCGATTAAAAAAACATAGCATCTCTAATAAGATGATAAATAAATCCGTTCCGACATATTATCGAAATAGGTCATTTTTTTGAGAGGGGATGTGTTTTGATTAAATATGAATACGAGTAATATATATATATTAAATTATTTATTGAAAGAGGATTTTTTTTCTACTATGTTTACTTCGAACGATTAATTATTTAAATAAATGAAGAAAGATGGATTTGCACGACTTTATTGTGTTCTTTTCTAAATATCTGAGATTGATTCAACGCAGTGATTTGCGAGATGCTCATTTCAATTATTGGAGAAGATTTGCTGTAGGAGAATTTGCTTTTCAATATTATCCTCTTCAAATCATTTTCAATGCAACTGAGAAATTAAATAATAATAATAATAATAATAATAATAATAATAATAATAAATACTAATAATAATAATAATAATAATGAAATTTTAAAAAATAATTTTTATTTTTTTCTCTTTATAATAAGTTTTAAAATTATATATAATATTAATAATTATCAATTTATATTATTTTTACTACTAAGGGTATTTTGATAATCTTCATTTCTATCAATTAAACTATGGTTTAATTGCTTCTTTTGTCCCCAGTTTCGGTGTCAAATTCGTCCTCCTTTTAGAAAAATGTCAATTTCGTCCCCATATAGAAAAAATTTGTGTCAATCAAGTCATCTCTGTTAAATACAAACTAACAGTGTTAACTGTATTATTTTCGCTTAAGCTAAACTTTCTCGCCTGAGCGAGATTTGCAGAAAACCAAAACATAAGTTTTGCTCATATTTTCGCTTAAGCTAAACAATTTTCGCTTGAACTAGATAATTTCGCTTAAGCTAAAAGATTTTCGCTTGAGCTAAAAATGTCTTGCAACTAAAGTTGAACCACTGAAAGTCTTTCGCGTGAGCGAAAATTACTTCGTCTGAGGCTAAAACTTGGGGTACTCACTGGACGTAAGTTTAGTGGCTTCACAGGAATAAGTTTAGTGGGAGTATTCCGATGCACATTGGGGATTTGGTCTTGCTGAGGGATTTTGATCTTAATAGGAATGAGTTTGTTGGGTTGATTTGGCGTGGTTTGAATGGGATGAAGTTGGAGCGGTTGGATTTGAATAATAACCACTTCATGGATCCGATCCCTGATTTTGCAGCGGATAAAGTAAGTTTTGAAAGCAATGATTTTTGCTTGTCGAAGCCCAAGGCTATGTGTGCATTTGAGGTGATGGCGCAGTTGGATTTTCTTGGGGGGTTAGGTTACCCTCAGATTTTGGTTGATTCGTAGAGTGACAATAATTTGTGATGAAGGTAACGAATACACCATTCAATTATTAAAGACCATGCAATGGAGGTAACATTGGATTCTCTTGTTGGATAAAGTACCACTAAGGTTAAAGTTATTCAAAATAATCATTTCCACCTTTCCATCACCATTACACTTTATCCCCAGCCATGACCCATGAAGCCACTAAACTTATGTCCAGTGCGTACTCCAAGTTTTAGCCCCAGACGAAGTAAGTTTCGTCACGCGAAAGATTTTCAGTGGTTCAACTTTAGTTGCAGGACATTTTTAGCTCAAGCGGAAATATTTTAGCTTAAGCGAAAATATCAGCAAAACTTGTGTTTTGGTTTTCTGCCAATTTTGCTCAGGCGAAAAAGTTTAGCTTAAGTGAAAATAATGTAGTTAACACCGTTAGTTTGTATTTAACGGAGATGACTTGATTGACACAAATTTTTTCTATATGAGAACGAAATTGACATTTTTCTAAAATGGGGACGAATTTGACATACTTCAACCAAACTGGGTAATATAAAAAACTTTTCAAGTGTTTAATGATAAAAACTTTTCATTTACTGGGTAATATAAAAAATTATTTTTTATTCTCTTATTCTTAATTTTTGTTTCAATTTAAAAACCATTTTTATTTTTGTTAAAATAATTTTATTATCTCTCAATACTTCGATTAGTTTAATATATATATAAAAAGTTTTCCTATAGTACTTTTCATCTTTCCGTACCTTTAATTATACAATTATTTTCTTTAATTATACAACTATTTTCTTTTCATGCGATTTATCTAATGGTATATCAAATTATTTCTATGAGACACATTTGATTTCTTTTAATATTTTTATTTGTTGTTTATTTGTATAATGTAGAATACTCCTTTGATGTTTTTATATAATTATTTTTATTTTCTAACTCATTATCATAAGTGTAATTTATACAATTGTATAAAAAAATTCATTTACTATAATATAATAATTTAATATCATTTTCATCAATCTTGTTTATCATCATCTAATATATATTGAAATTAAAAAGATCAAATTTATATACTAAATTTCAATTATTATTCATTTCATCTTTGTTGTATGTGTGATTACATTGAAGTGATGTATTATAATGGTTTTTAGTATAAAAAGAGATATATCATTATAATTAATTTAAAGAATGAGAATAAAAAAGACATTTAAAATATTTTTAAATTTGTATATATATTTTTTTTGTAATTTCTTAACAATATTTATAAATTTTGTGAAGTTTGTTTCATTGACTTTGCAAAATTAATAAATGTTCTTCTCTCATAAAATTTTATTTGATAATTTTTTTTTCAAAATATTTGATATTAGAAAATAAGAATATATCATTTTAATAAAAATCAATTAATTAATATCGAAACACTAAGAAAGCATGTATAAATATGGACACACTTAAGAATGTATACCTATTATCTGATCAAGATAAAGATGAAATATATTAGATTTAAATATCAAAATGAGATTGATTTTTTTTTTTCAAAACTCGTTTCCATCAAGTTCCATTTAGGGATGACAGAAAAATCTGCGGATACAGGTATTAGGGTAATCTGCGCCGAATAGTTATTATTTGCGGATATTACTTCCACATGTAACAGGTAACGAGTATTTTATACCCTCTTCTAAACAAGTCGAGTACGGATAGTATATTACCCGACCTGTCGGTAACCGTTACTCACAAAAAATAAAAAAAAAATTATATATTTTTAAATTAAATTTAATTAAAAATATAATTAAGTTATATTTTATTAGGTTAAATTTAATTAAAATTAAATTTTAATTTATATTTAATTTAATTTATATTACATTATATATATTTTTTGTAATTTTAGTTAAATTTATTTTAAAAATGTATAAATTTTTTTTCTTTTTTTGCGGGTATATGTGGGTTTCGCGGGTTTTAAAATACCTGCAGGTATTTTCTAAATGGTTACCCGCTCGGACAACGAACCAGGTAATGAGTACAGTTTTATTCAGTGAATCGGGTTGCGGGTAGACACTATTTGTGTCTGACCCGATCCGTTGTCATCCTAGTCCCATTGTTATCTCAAACCTTTAGTTTGATAAACCGGTGAAAAAGTAGGAGTGAATTTTTTTCGAAAATAGTACTTTTTAAAGAATTTTTTAAATAGATCTAATGGAACATTAAGTCTTCTAATGTTCCTGTATATGTTTTTCTGATTTTTTATTTTCCAAAATAAGATAGAAACAACATAATTAATAATTTGAAATAATTAATTAACAAATTATATGTAAATTTTAATTAGTTAATTAACATTCTCTAAGTATTCCTAAACTATATATGGTTTTTTATTAAAAAAAAGATTTAATACCTCCAATGGTCCTCTCATTTGTATGTCAATCTCAGTTTGGTCCTCAAGTTTTTAAGTGTCTCAATTGAGTCATAATATTTGTGAAAATGGACACATTATATCCCATCCGTTAAATAGTAGCAGACGGTGTTAAGTGTAGCTGAGTTGTAATTTATGTTTTAACCACGTGTCATAGTACAATAAATTGAATGTTTTTTGTGGTTTATCTACGTGGACGACGAAGCCCTAAGATTTAAGGGCATCGCCTCTCGTCCTTACACTGTTGCTATCTCATTTGATCAACAGGGCGCTGCATCCCCAGTTCAAATTGTTTGATTCCGATGGGCTAATTGTGTTCCAAATTTTGAACTCTTAAATTAATTTCATTTATTTCTACAGCTTCTTTATTATGAGGGTGTGTATGACGGATTCCAAATTTTGAACTCTTAAATTAATTTCATCTATTTCCTGCAAGTAGTCTTGTTTAACCACAGTTACAAAATCATCAAAAGACTTTCTTCAATTAAAGAGCTCCAGGACTCTCTCGTTCAACATTCAAGATGGTGGCGCTAATGCTTATTTGCAGGATGTTTGGGCCAACCTCATCGCCTCCATTATCGGCAAACATGGAAAACCCTCACCGGTAGGGGAATCATCTGCAAGGGCTCACCAACCCACTTCTAGGTGACGAATGCATCTCCACCGTCATCATCGGACCGAATGGCGTCTCCGGCGAGTTCGCCTCCTTCTTCTCCATCATCATACAATCTTGCTAACAAAAAGCCCCAAATTTGAGGGCACTAATCTCAGAAGAAAATCAGTTCATCCACACAGAAATCCCAACAGTTGACGAACAGCCTAGACCCTAAATCGCAAAATCAAGAGGAGGAGAAGATTAAAGCCTCCGTCCTTACGCCACGAAGCCAGCCACCAACGCCTTGAACACTCCTGTGGAATTCTTCATCTTTACGGATCAGATCCAGCGCGGAGACAACCCCTAGTGGGTGATCGTCTTTCGTCTTTCGCTTCGTCTCGCAACAAATCCCCAATTCAATTCCAGCCCTAAATCCCAATTTCTAATTTCTGATCCCATTTAACCCTAAATCCAATTTTGATGCCACATCACCAATGCTCCTTTTAATGAAAACAGGACACGTAAAAAAAAATAACACATCAACAACTTCTCACTCCAACACGTGGATATCACTTAACGCCGTCTGCTACCATTTAAAGGATGGGGTACAATGTGTCCATTTTCACAAATATTATGACTCAATTGAGACACATAGAAACTTGAGGACCAAACTGAGATTAACATACAAATGGGAGGACAATTGGAGGTATTAAACCTAAAAAAAAACGTAACTTATATAAAAAGTATACTATTTCCATAACCAATATTGTTGATTTTTTATTGTTATTTTTTCTATATCTGACAAATTACTTGTGAGAATGTCTTTACAGATATACTTATCTTTACTAACATAAAAAGAGGTTTGAAGGAGGTTTGAATGTATGTTATTTTTTTATTTTTGATAACAGATAAATGTTTGACACTATAATGAGTGGTATTAATGGACTATCGAGATAAAAATTAACTTTTCTTAGGTGACAGTGAAATTATAAAAATTTTAATAGTTAGAAAAATATAAAAGTATAATTAAATATTTTAAGTAAAAGATGAAATTATTTATTAGTTATAATTTAAAAAAATTATTTTAATTTAAAAGATTTATTTTAATTTAAAAGATTTATTTGAAAAAGGGTTTGGTGAATAATTATTTAATTAGGAAAAAAATTATTAGATATTGTTAGATATTATAAGATATTTTTGGATGTTATTATATATATATATATATATATATATATATATATATATTTATTTATTTATTTATTTATATTGTTACAAATTAAAATATATCCTTATATATGGTTATATATTATGAGATATTTTTATATATTGTTATATATTATTGTTAGATTATAATAATAAAATTTATAGTATTTTCTTTAAAGTTATTAAACTTAAAAATATATGGTAAGACAAGGTTAATGGGAGAGTCATAATAAAAGCATTGATAATTAAGGAAAAATAAATGTTTTATAAGTCTAGTGTTTATGGAAAAGAAGAAAAAAAGTGAAAATAAAGAAGAAGAGCTTACATTATTGTTTCCTCGTTAATTTGGTCTAATACATATTGCTTGGCCTAGATCTAAGTGGATTGGGTCCAAAAAAAAGTTATGACAAAAAAGTTTTTTATTAAAAAAGTTTACAAGACTAAGAAGTTCACACTAGTGCAAAAACGTTATTTAACGTCACCCCTTAGATGTCGGTTAAGGGTAAGTACGATGTATATTGATGACCGGTGGCATTTTCGTAAATAAGTTGGTCATATAGACGTCAGTTAGAAGGTGCCCCGACGTTTATAATATTTTAGATGTCGGGGCCCTTCCTAACTGATTTCTATATGTCTGACAGGTGGGTGAAAAGTCATTTATTTCAGTCATATAGACGTCAGTTAGGAGGGGCTCCAACGTCTATATGATGGAAATTAATGGTTATTCACCTACCTGTCAGACATATAGACGTCAGTTGGGAGAGCACCGACTTCTAAAGCACTTTAGACGTCTGTTACTCTGGGAACCGACGTCTAAACCCTAAATCTAGAAATTTAAAAAGTCACTTTTTGACTCCATTTAGACATCTGATCCCGCCACTCCGACTTCTAAAGCACTTTAGACGTCTGTTACTCTGGGAACCGACGTCTAAACCCTGAATCCAAAAATTTAAAAAGTCACTTTTTGACTCCATTTAGACGTCTG
>NC_028352.1:10070962-10113431 GCF_000741045.1 Vigna radiata var. radiata | reverse complement strand
ATTACTCTTTGATGAATTATTTTTCATTTGAATCGATTAAAATGCGTTTTCATTGAGTTTTTGTGCAGTTTTGTTCATGTCCTTAGGCAGCGTTCTTGGANGGCGATTTCTTGCGTTTTGCACTCCTCCAATTCCCTCCATTACATTATCAAAACCGTCCAATACAAAATAAGAACATACAATCCATTCTCTTCAACTAAAATATAAAGTTGTAAACTCGAATCACCATGACCTAGGAGCAACTCGAGAGGCCTCAAGCGGAGAAAGATCCTATCAAATACGGCGACATTTTAGACGTCTGATCTACAAGTCTGACGTCTATATAGACGTCTCACCTATATAGTCTGATGTCTATTGGGACGTCGGTTGTGTGCAAAACCGACGTCTATATAGACGTCTGTCATTACCTGACTGATGCAAAGTAACGTCACTGGATTAGACGTCGAGTTCGAAACTGACGTCAAAAGCCCAAAATAACTGACGTTAATCAGCGTTTTTCCACTAGTGCCAAAAAATCATGTTGAACATGAAAAATATATTATTCCTTTATAATATATTATTAAACTTTCGATATAGGTCAACCTATCTCGACCTTAAGTCAAATAAACTAGGATTGGACTTGAGTTTGGACATACCGATCTCGATCTTTGGCCCAAGCTGATCCATCTTGAATTTTAGCATAGGTCATCCTGGGATGACCTTCGGTATGAGTTAGACTAACTTGACCAAATTTCAGTTGAAAATGTCTTAGTTGAATTCGACTAAACTTTGATTAGTGACTAATTTGTCAAAATTCGGTCAAGGCCAACTTAACACAATTCAATTAAATTTTAATAGGGCGAATTTAGCTGAATTTTGCAAAATCTCGACCTCAATCGAAGTTTGGAAGAATTCGATTAATCCTTACCAAAATTTGGCTTAATGAGGCTTATTCGATCGAGTCGATCTTTGAAGAAATTTGGCTAAGTTTGTTCATGTTGACCCTGGCCTAATTCGGCGAGTAGGCCCCGATGAAATTTCCCCCAATCGGCCTCGATTGAAATTCGGAGGAATTGTTTGATTTAGCCACATTAGCATTGTTAAAACTTGATCGAGTTCAGCTACATTAGCAGTGGTAGAAATTCACCTGAATTTAGAGTATTTGGCCCTCGCCGAATTTGGTAGGTCAGAATCGCCTTAATTTCGCTAATTCCTTCAACTTTGGCCAAGTTTTCCCAACTAACATTCGACCAAGTCATCCTAATTCAAAATTCAGTTGAATTCGACTAAGTCAACCCATCAAGAAAATCGACCATGGCCAACCCATCACGACAATCGGTCCAGGTTAGTGAGTCTCGACCAACACCTCTGGTCCACCCTTCTTTGACCTTCAGCCAAACTTGGTCTATCTTGATCTTCGGCTCATGCCGGTCCATCTCAACCTTTTACCCTAGTTGGTTCGTCTTAGCCCTCATCCAAACTCAAGCAGTCTTAGCATCGATCTCGGGCTAGCCTATATCAACAATTGGCATAAATTGAATGATCTAGACCCATCGGCCCGAGTTGGCCCGTCTGAACCTTCAGTTTGAGTTGACTCATCTACACCTTCTATTTGGGTGAGTGCGTCTATACCTTATGTTCGAGCTGGATTGTTTTTTCCTACAGTAAAGGTTATCCCATCTCGACCTTAAGGTCGGGCTAGCCCATCTCCAACTTTGGCTGAGTTGACCCATATTTCCAATTAACTTATTTCTACTTTCAGCAAAAAATGACTAATGTTGATCTTTGGTTGAGACTCAAAGTATTATTTTTAAAAATTAATTAAAGTCTTTTAGTTGGACCAACCACCTTAGCCTTGATCCTAACTCACTTGAGAAAGGGATTTGGGGATTGAAGTTTTTGTTTTGGCCCCTCATTTGGACACCCTAAAAGTGGGCTTAATGAATGTGGTCTAGGTCATTTACCAAATTGACACCTTTAAGTGTGGATAAAGGAAGGAGTGTCGGTAAAAGAGGTAAATGTGAATGAACTTACCTTATTTCTTTTGGTTTGATTTCAATAAACAAGTTCAATAAGAAGGATATTCTACTTGAGCAAAAATTGAAACTAGTTGAGCAAAAGTCACGTGTCCTTAAAGCTATTTGTCAAAATTATTAGGGCTATGTTGATAATGGAATTGTTGTGTACAATATTTTGAATTTATAAGCGTAAACTATTCCAAAACAACTAAAGTTTAAAAACAGATAGATTATATCAATTAGTGTCGAAATTGATGTAGTATGGAACTTTCTACATCATTTATGTGCTAAATCAATATGGAAAGTCTTAAACATAACATTGATTCTTTAGATAACCAAAATTGTATGCCATGTACTAATAAAAGAGAAAACACACATTTTTCACATTTCACGTTGATTTTGTTACTAAAGCATTTTTAAATAAGCTCGTGTTAGGAATCACTATGAACTTTAACGTCTGAACTATGTTGATACTTCAAAGTCCATTAATCATTTGCAATCACTTGAAAATGTACTAAAATAAAAAAAGTAAAAAAGTTAATGAGTAAAGCATGAGAGACAATGATAAAAAATTACACTTCACAAAACATAACAAACTATACCTATTATGAACAAAACCTAAATAAATATAAGGTAAAACATGAAACTGCTTATATTGTTCTGCATGAATAAAAGTCAAATTAACTAAATTATCAACAAATAATTTTCTTCACGAAAAAACATGAAAAACTTTAAATTACATATGCTTACATCGACACCATCTCCCTCTAAGGCTTTTAAGGAACTATTTGTTGATCCAAGTAACCATGGTAAGCTAAAGTAGAATTACTCTCTAACCAAAACCTCTGAGAGTCCTCCCTTCAAGTGTGATCTAAAGCATAAGCGATTCCTATAAACTCAACATAAATAGAAGTTTACATCTCTATAAAAGTTAAAATTAATCACATGTTTATCCTTTCTCTAAAAATATGAGCACATGTAGCTAAAGTTTGACAATCACTAGTTGCACCACCAAATTTCACCTTAGGCCAATTAGGAGATGAAACTTGTCATATTATATCCGTAAATGGAAACCAACATATTCTCCATAGTTTAAATTTTGAAAAATTTTAACACAAAAAAATCAGAGACAATATTACTCATATGCTTCTTAGATTTATTCTCAGTCATCAACTCCTCATTTTGAAAAACATTAGAAATAAAAACAATTAGAACCTAAAATCTACTATGGTTTCTTATCCTCCAAATCAAATAGATAACTATAGTAATGACAATCACTTTAATCACTTTAAAAAAAGGACTACAGATAGATTTCATAAAATGAAAAACCAAATTGTTGAGAAAAACTATAAATTCTGAAAACTTCTTTCAACCATTCCTATCCCGTATAACAAAAAAATGTCAAATAACGAATAAGAGAAAAATTCAACATTATTCTTACATAAAGAGCACATAAAATATAAACTCACCCATTTTTTGAACCTTTAAATCAATAGATAAATGATCGTATAAGAGCTTTCAAATAATCAAAATTTTAACCAATAACATAATATTTAACCAAATTAAATTCTTTTAATCCACATTTGGTAGATTGATTAAAATTAAAATAAAAGTTAGATGCAAATATAAGTATTTCAATTAGTATTCTAACAAAGGTTTAAACTATAAAAGCATCAACGACACCTTCTAGTAATTTGTCTTAAAAACAATAATTTTGAATTGAAAACATAAGAGTCTAAGCATCTAAGCATAAACTCATAGTAAATTATGATTGATGATAAGTAATTTCTAAACTCTATAATCGTAAAGAATTTAACTAAAGGATATTATTACTTTTACAACTTACATATCATCTTTACAAAATTATTTTCATTCATTAATTTATGTCAGAGAGAAGGAATAATTTCACAACGAAACAAGTAAAGATATTAAAAGGTATATAGACAAATAAATTATTAGAAGTTAGAAGTAGATAAATCATAGTTTTCTTTATGTTTAAATAGGATTTTTGATTCCATATACAATATGAATAATAGTTATGGTTTTATGCTGATTTATGAATGTTTTTAACTTTTAAACTATATTATTGTTTGCATAATACTGCTTTTAATTGTACATGCTCGGAATAACCTAAAAATAGGTATTAGAAAAAATTAACATCTCTATTGATTATTGGAATAATAGATAATAGATATTGAAAATATTTGAAATTTCACATGAATTATGCTAATAATATTGAATATACTAACCTTTTATGTCGGTAAGAGTATAATCAATATGAAATCTCCAATTTCTACGCTAAAATTCAAACTAACATTGAATTCTTTTCACTTTCAATATTTCTTCTTACCCGATATCAACATTTCTATAACGCGCGTTGAACATAGGAAAGGTAATAGCGGAGATTTATATTTGTGTAAGATTAACAAGTTAGTTAAGAAAAAACTTTTTCTAAAATAATTGACTTATTGAAATTTATAAATAATTTTATTAAATATTTAAATAATAGCTTAACAATCCTATATATCAAATTTTAAGCAAATAAAAAATACTTTAGTTACATAATGTTAACATCCACTTATATTTTTATAAAACTTGTTATATTGGATTTGTTTAGTGAAGCACCAAATAATTTCAAAATTATTATTATTATTATTATAATTATTATTATATATAATTTCATGTACTTATAAAAATTTTCAATTTAACACTAAAATTAATGTAGTTTATATAGTAAATTATAATTTACTCAATAAAAGTTTCTTTTTCTTACATGTTAGAGAGCAAATGAAAAAGTAACATGTTATCTTATAAACTATACTATTTATATTATTATTTGAGTCTTTTATCTTGGTGCATCTAGACCATATCTACTACACTATAGTACTTGCTATACATCATATAAGAGTTCGTTGTTACATATATGCTGTTCAACATAGATTGCTCTCAAGGAGGTGCTGTGGATGAGCAAATATTGAGGATTATGAAGAGTATAACGATTAAACTATAAGAGGTCATAAAGCTAATATCTTACCTTTTTGTGAGCTCGTGCAGGTGACGACATACTTCGAGGGGAAAATATAAAATTTATATGTTGTTATTTTTTAATCAGATTTAAAGTTTCACTTAGGTGATTACAGTTGATTGGTAAACAACATGAATAGGACTTATCATGTTGTATTTAAGTTCTATATTTTGTCATTATGTTGAGTTACATTGTTCATGAATTGCAGGTTTTCTGGAAACAATAAAGGAGTTTATTGGAACAGGATCAAAATATAACACTTACAAAAAAAAAATACCATGGTTTTTTAGGAATAGAATTACTCATTCTGCCCACAATGTAACACTTTTCATCAAAATAAACTGGTATGGTTTGCCCCAAAAAAAAAACAGTAAGAAAGAAGAAAAAACAAACAGTTATCATATTCGAACAGCCCCCAGACATCATAAACTGGACAAAAACTTTCAGGTTCAGTACAAAGGAGCGAGAAATTCACATAAGTATGAAATTTCATAAAGTTCTTCCCAAGAATATGCACTGATAGGATCTGTGTTTTGCTCCATAAAGTCAGCAAAGTTATCAGTAGCCAAATTCCCATTACTGGCTGCTTCAGGTTCTAGTTCAGATATCATGCACAGAGCATCTCTCAATGATGTGTGCTGGGGCGATGGAAAATCACTGTCAGGAGTTTGGGAAGTAGCTAGGCAACTGTTCTGGAAACTGCTTGCAACAACTTCCCCAGATTCCTCTTGAATGGATTCTACTAGGGAGTGCTGTTTTGAGGTGGAGGCTTCAACTTTTTCATTTGTTTCTGAATTGTGTTGAAAGCGCTTCTTAAGATGTGCATGCCAGTGATTTTTTATCTCGTTATCTGATCTTCCAGGTAAGTGGGAGGCAATCACTGACCACCTTCAAGTAAAGGGAGTTGATATAAATAAACACTATGGTTTATATTCACATGCAGTGAAATAAATTATATGATGTAACTTGCGCAAAAGTCCATGTAATAATATAAGTGCATCACATATCATATATATGATAAGTTAATCGATTGATATTTATGATAGTCCTCTGAAAAATCATATGCAGCATGACCTTTTATCAGTTTAAAGGTGAATAGAAATTAAACTCATGTAACAATCATGTAATCTTGCTGTGCGTATACCTGTTTCCATGAATTTGGTGCAGTTTGATAATTATCTCTTCTTCTTCATAAGTGTAGTTCCCTCTTTTGATGCCTGGCCTTAGGTAATTCATCCACCTCAATCTGCAGCTCTTTCCACACCTATAAAGACCTGAAAACATGTTGCACAGTTATATTGAATCCAAACAGTAGAGAATATGACTCAATTTTCCTTTTTGGTGCCTGACCTAATGATGAATATGTTGAGAGTGATAAATTTCCCCTCAAATTAAGATAAATAAGCCATGGATCATGTTTATACTTGCCACACTGATGTGAAAACTTAACATGAAATTAGTATTCATTCCCGAAGGTAGAAAACTGATGCAGTTGTATTACCAGCAAACTTAGGCAATTGGCGCCAATTCTTGTAGCCATGTGTAGTAACATAAGAAATCAACTTCCAATCTTCTTCTGGTGTCCATGTTCCTTTTCTCAGTCCACTTTTGTCACAGTAAGGGGTTCTCACCATCTTTCTCAACCTATCAAACTCTCTCTCTCTCTCACTATATATGTAACAACACTCTCAAGGTATCGTTGTTGATTCTGTGTAGGTTTGTGTGTGAGAGAGAGACACTTGAGAAAGAAGAGAGTTTGGCGAAAGACACTTTCCCTTTATATACCATGAGAATGCGTGCAAGGAAGAGTGATGCATTGCATACATGATTGTTTTCATTCTAATAAACTAAGAAAATTGGTAACTATGGTCTTAAAATATTACTATAACTGCAATTTGTAGTCCAATTTTGATTATTTTACTTCTAATTTACACTCAAACAAAACACATCCTGCTTCTATTTCGTACAGTTGATAAAAGGGTTGAGATTATTCAACAGAATAAGTGACATCTAACATTTTTCTTTGTCCGTGTGAAAAAACCTTACACGGTTGTCGTTCAGAGAGGTAGCAGTTCAATTATTAAAAATAGAAAACTTTCATGGAAATAATGCTTTTTAATTACTGCACTAATGGAATCTTTCTTATTCTCTAGTATTGTATTCATTATTCTTTTGCGAATTTTTTAGGTGATGTGGAAATGAAAAACGGTAAAATAAAAAATCAAGAAAACTTTCAATATATTCTATAAAAAAAATTATATGATTTTTAATATAAAAAATACTTTTTAAATTTCTGCATAAGTGTTCTCAATGCATTGGTGATCACGACCCTTAAATAAAGTATACTAGGAAATGAAACCTAAGAAGAATGAATCAAATTAGGAAATAGTGACCCAAGTTTTGTCGTATAATTGGAAACTTGAAGCCACCTTCCTTGGTTCGAAGGGGTCGTTACCCAACCACTTAGTTGAATGTTCTTCCTCGCTTTATAGATTAGATTTCAATAAAATCGCGTATCATATTCAACTAATAGGTTTTTGGATAGATTGCAGTATCTTATAATAATTATAATATAAATTTTCTTGTAATAACACAAAAGCTAATGAATTCCATGCATCTAGATTATTCTTTAGTCAGCAGAGCGTGTGCATGAAACTATTGAAATTGTGCTTAGCAAGAAAACAGGAGGAATAAGTGGAAATCTAAAATTTCTTATCTAGAAATAACATAATAAAATTATATATATGCAAGAGGTATCTATATAAAAAAAAAACAAACACTTTTTTTTTAAAAAAAGAAAAAACAGAGAAAGAAATACTATGATAATAACTGACAAAAATAAAACAGATTCTTGTATAAAATATTGTTATTTATTTACTGGATTTGTAAAATGATATTTTTTAAAATTGATGATAAAATTATACATATAAATTATGTAACAAAGGCATCTCATCGTTATATCAATCGGTATAATATGTGCTAATAAAGTTCAAATATTTTGGAGTCAAATTTATAGTTGTAAGCAGCATACTACATGTTGAGAATTTTTATACATTTACATCTATATATATATATATATATATATATATATATATATATATATAAAATATTGAATTTCAATATATATAAGTTTATTCTTTTCCATTAGTTGAAAAATAGTCTTTATATATAGGAAGTCTTCTTATTTTATAGGCTTTGACTCCTGAAAGTGTGAAAACATCCTCGTATGTGGAACAAGGATGTTCTCCTTTTCACTCTTCATTCTAAATAAGAGGAAATTAACTTGTGAATCGCCCAGCTTGTAACCTTAATCAAGAGGGTTTAGTTGGATGCATGTTGGTTTTGGTTTGCATTTAATCAGTTTTTGACATGTTTTTTTCTTCTTTAACATAATTATTTTTTCTTCTGTTTTCATTTTAATATTATCAATATTCAAAGAACAAAATTCTTGTAAATTTCTGAAATAAGGAAACATGAATTAAGAGCAATTAGATAATTAACTTTCCAAATTTTACGCGCTCCGATGTACTAAACACTTACTTCCAAACTCAAGTGAGGTCACTTGCACAATATAATATGATTTTGTTTAAATCAAAACTATACAAGAATTAATTAATATATTACTAGGTCCCATGCATGCAGAAAATTAGTCACTTTCTAGAAATGGACCTTACATAATTAGGGTACAACTATCTTCTCTTCCATATTAATATACGATCAAAATTAATCAACTTTATTCTAATTAAGAAAGCTAGTTAATGTTATTTAAGTTTAGTAATCATAATTAAAAAAAATCTTAAAGTTTTCTTTGTTAAGTTTGATATAAAAAATGTATAAAAAATTACTGAAAATATAATTATAATTAGTTAAAAGATATGTGTAGGATGGTAGTATTATATAAGATAAAATAGTTAATTTTTTTCTTGAATTTATAATTTTTTTTCTTATAATTGAGTCTTGAATAATATTTTTCAATGTTAGAAATAGGAGTGACAATGAGTTTAGTGTATCTATCAAATTTATTGGTGCATCCCAGCCTCCAATTTTTTTTTTATTTTTTATTTTTTATTTTTTTTTAATGTGTTCCAGAATAATAGGGTGCAGGGATATTATGTTGCAGGAAGTAATAGCCGTAGATTGACCCACCTTGCATAATAGTGGGTTTGTAGACTTGTGGATGGATCAACATAAATTAAAAAATATTTTCAAAATTATAATATTTTTTTAATTTTTTAATTTTAAATTTGAGAATCTTATAAAACTAATGTTTATAAAGTTCGAATACATGCATAACAATTTACAAATAATACTTAAAAACTAATGATTTATTTTTTATTACAAGTAAAGAAAAATAATACAGTCATGCCACTGTTTTTTTTATAGCGGTGGCAGATCAGTCCTATAAGAAATTAACTTATAACTGAAAAAAAGAATCAATTTAAAGTTAATTATAAATCCATAGTACTGATTAAAAAAAAGTTAATTATAAATCCATTAGTTCATTTTTATTTTTTATTTTTGAATATCCCTTATTTATACTTGGTATGTCAAAACTCAAAATTAGTCGTTGCAAGTTAAGTTTACCTATGAGATTCATTCACGAAATAAGAAAATCACGAAACACTCAAAGTGATTACGATCCATTAAATCTTGGCAAATTCAGTTGACTTTTTAATATTTTTTAATTAGTTGATGATGTACATTAAATTCATAAAAAATAAACTTACATTTAAAATTATGAATGAAATAACCTCAACCAAACCCTAATATGTGTTTTGGTATTTGCATTGTTGTTGCTATTAATATTATTTTATCTTGTTTACAAACAAAGTAAAATTACAGTTTTCTATGTACAGAAGTCTCAAAGTTTCACACACATGAAAATATTAGAGTCAAAGTTATACTTTTCTAAATGAATTTTATAAAACATTGCATGGTCTTTTAATAATATATAACATTAGTTGTGTACTATATAATAATCTTTTTGATTAAAAGATGACGAAATCTTTGGAAAATTTGGTGGTAAAATACGTGTTTGAATTTGCACCTAAAGTATCTAATATCATCAACATGTAATTAACTAGCTTCCTGTATTTTAAGGTTCTTATATTTACTTTCATTCTGGGATTACCGGTTTAGTTTTGTATTCTTTATGATAAGTATTTATAGTTGAACCATTTATAATAAATGATACTTAAATAACTTATAGTATTATTAAAATAATATGATAGTTTTAAAAATACTAAAAGTAAAAATAAAAATATCATTTTATTTTCAATATACAAAATAAACATAAGATTCTGAATAACAGATATCATAGTCTATATTAATAACTTATAATATTATCCACTGACAAGAACAAATTTCCCTACAAAATAAATAAAAAATGATAAATTTATATAAAATTATATGGATGTAAGACATAAAAAATATAAACTGATATAAATGACTAAAGTATATATATACGTCGTAGAACAACAAATAATTATTTCAACATGTAAATATTAACAAATATAAAGTTGTATTTATTTATTTCAATTTTTTTTAAATTAAATATTAAAACTATAATG
Source organism: Vigna radiata var. radiata (assembly GCF_000741045.1). Lineage (NCBI taxonomy): Eukaryota > Viridiplantae > Streptophyta > Magnoliopsida > Fabales > Fabaceae > Vigna > Vigna radiata. Next base: position 10,102,839 of record NC_028352.1, on the reverse strand, counting down.
AATTTCTTTTGAAATCAGCTATTCAATAGTATGTCACTATCCTCTATATCTATAATTATACATAAAGAGGATACACTTTTCGGTATCTTCTTCTTCTTCTTTTTTTAATTTTATTCTCTTTATTACTATTTTAATAATTTTAGTTTTATGATTTTACTAACTACTTTTTTTTAATTTAAATAATTATTTATTATAAAAAAAATTATTTACACTTTTATCATTTTAATAACCACTTTTTCAAATTTAAATAATTACTCATAATAAAAGAATTATCTACACAATATTCTTTATAATATTTTTGTTTCAATAACTAAAATTTATTTTATTTATAGTTATATTTATAACTATAGTGTTCTTTCTTGTTTTTCTAGTTTTAGTCTTTTAATTACTATTTTTAAAATTTAAATAATAGATACCTATTTTATTAATATTAATATTCTATAAATGTTTTTTTAAGTTCAAAATTAAATATCATTTTTAATAAATATAATTAATTATTATTTTAAAACATTTTTTTCGTATGAAATAAAAAAAATTAAGTGAATTAATTTAGTGTAAGGTTATACATTTTATTTGTGTTCAGAAAAAATATATCTATTTGTTTTCAACTGGGTAAAGATGAAGATTGTAGTGATTAGAGGTTGAAAAAAAAGTATACAACTTGCAAGTCAATAAAAATTGTAGCATAAAAGTCGGGGAGGAAGAGTTTCTATAAGTATGTTTAAAAAAATTTATCCATAGTTTGTTCAAAAATGAAAAGAAAAATGAAATCAATTTCTTCATAAATTAGTTTATACACAATTTACAAATAAATTTATTTTAATTTTTAAAGAAATACATTCATCTTTTCCCTAATTTATTTTCCAAACATATCCTTTAGTAATGTCCTCTAGAAAGTGAAAAAAAAAAAAAAGTTATTTGGTATCTGCCACTTGTAATATTGTTTTAGAACATATCCATTTGATTATAAGAAAACTGTTGAAAGTCCGAACTGGTCTGTCTAGGTGTATATGATGTCATGATATGTTAGAATATGTTTATGAAGCTAGGTTTTCTCATTCTTTACTGCCCACAAACTTGGAAAGTTTTCATGCTCTTACACACACATATTCTAGAGAGCTTGGGACAAAAAGACAAGCATTCTCGAATTTTAAGTAACTTACTATAACAACGTTGACCAACATAAGTACAAGTTCGTTGTACTGTTGTCATTGCTGATGCATTTTCTTTTCTAAATGGAGACTAATCGTAAACAAGGTTGCATAACCCATGAGTTGGTTTTTCTTCTTTTTAATGAAACATCATAATCTCCCGTGATGTTATCATGTTAAAAATTAAAACAGAGAAATTTCCGTTTAAGTTCTTGAAATGTTTTTATGGTTTTTGATCCCAACAAAAAAAAAAACATATATTATAATTTAGAAGTTTGTATGTATTTTTTCGTTGAGGTTAGTAAATGTTCAATACAGAAATATTTTTTTTACATATTAGATAAAATTACATGGATAAAAAATATCTTACGTGAAAGCCATTAGTGCAGTAAAGGGAAACGACGGTTATTTTCGTCTATACAAAACAATTGATGAATCGAGGTATATACACACAAGGTAAAAATGGGTAGACTTTTATCTCGATTCAAATGCAATTGAGAAAATAGAGGGTATTTAATATAATTTTTTTAATTTTTTTCCTACGAGGTCTATTGCCTTGATTCCTTTGAATCAAAACAATAGAGAAGGGGGTCTTGATTATGGCCAGAACCGATGCCATAGACCCCATACGGCCTAGTTATGGTCACAACCGATGCCTATTTTAGGTTTTTTTTTTTTAAAAGACAAGTATGTTTCTGAAACAATCTCTATTACAAAAACATATTATAGATACAAAAATTGTCCAAAACAATCCAGAAGCGTGTTTTCAATGAAAATTATACTAAATCATAAATCAATTCAATGTTAATAGAATTGTAACCGTAAATCAATTTAGAATCATAAATTAATCCAATGTACAAAGTTAACTTACTATATCCTAATATCTACATACTATTATAGAGTTGAATTACATATTTGGCAAGTGTTTTCCTTATGTATTTAAGGGACTTCTTGAGAATTGATATAGTAGAATTGAATCTCTACACAAGACACAATGATTTCAAATAATGTATATGCATTCTAAACTATAGAGAAAAAAATTCAATAAAACCAAATGTTACCATTTCCCATCCACTTGTAACAAGGACACAAATAATGGTCATCATCCAATACATTACGTAATAACCACACTCATATGACCCACTTTGTCTATTACACTACAATATATTATCATAATTATAAAATGTTAAGGAACATCACTGAAATGGTACAAAATGCAACAAAGTAAGGACTAAAATACCAAATCTTAAGGTACAACCATGCAAGCTTTTTAGCTTTAGCAATTGATCTCTTGGACAACATCGTATGTGTTGCAAGGGAACTATTAAAAAAATGACTTTAGCATGCATTTATATAAGAAAGAAAGTCCAAACGTTGAGGTTCTTACCAATCTACTACTTGTTTGAGAGGGTTGGGAAGAGACTTGTTCAATGAACAAAACCATACAGCAGTGTTCTTCGGTATGGAAACCACAAGTAGCTACCAATGGTGCCTGAAATTGGTAATAACTTAATTGTTCTATACTAAAATCACAAATGAAACTTTAAAGTTAACAAACTTCACATACCCAACTATATAAGGGATAAAATATTACTCCTCCATTGCAAAACAACTAGTGATGTATGATTATATGTCATCAAATTTATTTCCTTTGTGGGTCAATGAACCCATATACATCATTGAACCCCATGTTGTTAGTTACACCAAATATATACACCTCAGTTCTCTGACTAACCGAGGTACGTAGTATCCCCTTCTAAACTTGTCATGTCAGAGAAGTTGATGAGTTGCAAAGGGATTCTCTACAAACTTTATGTCTTGGTTCTCTGACCAATCGAGGCAGTATGTCTTCCTCGAAAAGGTTCTCAAAAGAAAACTCTATTCTATAGGGGGACACATGGGATTTTACAGGGTTTTTTACCTTGGTTGCTTCATAACCGAGGTAATAGAGCCTATTTTTCCTCAGTCCTCCTTGAACTGAGGCCTATAAGTTCACTAAAATTACAAAAATACACCACATTTTCTTATGTTTCAGTTTTTTGGCAACCGAAGCGTATTACGCGCGTTAGAATCCTCATTATGCTTTAATGAACATTCAATATTTTTAAATAACTTCAATAAAAACAACTTAGTTTTACTAACTTCTTTTCTATATAGGTAAAATTAAGTTTGTGAAATATAAGTAAAAGATTATAAATCAAGAAAATAAGATCAATTTTAGATAGGAAACAATAACTCAAAATCTACAGAAGAAAAAGTGATTGTTAAATTTTTAAAATAAAAATGTTAAAAATAAACTTTGGGTGTCCATATTTACATGATATTGATAAATAGAGTGGTAACAAAAGACAACTTAAATAATAGAAGTGTGTAAATAGGTAACATTGTGTTCTATGTGCGGAAGTTGAAGAATTAATGAATCATTTATTTTCTTACTTGTGCAATATTTATAAAGCTTATAATTCACGTGCTTGTTGGATGAAAATTGTCACAACTTTAGCAAAATTTGATAAGTTTTACAATTATTGATTTACACAACAAAAATTAGTGTTGCCAAATGGATTGAAATTTGTGAGCCAACCCAGTTCATTATGGGTTCGGGCCGGGTTGAGTTGAAAAAAAATGAAATTTTGATAGGGTCAATTTTGAACCCGGTCCACTAAGAACCTGACTCACCCGAGTTGAACCCGTGGTGAGCCGGGTTGGTTCACCAATCCACTTAATTTTACTTTTTGTGTTTGTTCTTGGATTATATTTGGAATTTAAGATGATTTTGCATTATATTTGACTTGTATTATATTTTTTTTAATTTTCTTTAGAGTTTAACAACATTTTGGATTTAAATTTATTTAGATTTGAATTAGAAAAAAAATTGTTACTTTTTTAATTGAAAACAAAATTTGTAATTAAGTGAACTAGTGAACCAATCTGTTTAACCCACCAACCTGTGGTGAGCCAAGTACGGTTCAAAATTTTTTGACTCAGTAATAAGTGTACGAGTTGGGTTGGCTCACTAAGTTGCCAACCTTTGGTGCGTTGGGTCGAAGTCGAACCGGATGGTCCATTTTGATAGCACTAACAAAAATATAATATAATTTGGAGAAGTACATGAATAATCCACTAATTATGAATAATCCCCTTATTTAGATTTAGAATATATGAAACCAAAAAAATATAGGTATATTAAATAATAGAAAATATATGGAATAAATATCTTTAATTTAGCATAATTAATTATAAGAGCGTGATTAGTGAAAAAACTTCTTAAGTCTTTTAATTTTATCATAAAGAAGGGTTTAAGTGATAAAAAATCTTTAAGAGATACGAATTTGAAGACAAATCTTATATATGTCTTATTTTGTATTCTTTTCTAATTTTTTTTTATTGCGTCTTTTGAAGATTCAAATTCACGAAAATTTATATTTTTTTTTGGACATAATCGTATCATTATATCTTAGAAGGTGAAGCATAAAACTCTAAACATTTAAAAAAAATTAGGAAGTTAAACTTCAAGAGAAATATTTATAGCCAATTGAAACTTAAGTATAGAGGAAGAGGATTTGTAATAGAGAGAACGTGACTCATTTGGGCTTCAAGATCTCTACTCTAAAGCGTGAATGTCATCTGGTTATTTTGGTTGTATACGTAATATCTATTTATTATATTTTTTTTATCTTTATAACATTAGTAAAAATGTAATGGACTCATATATGGTATCAACTTTAGATCAAGGGGAATGATATTATTTTGAAACATAAATCTTTTTGCATATGGTATGCGTTTGCAAAATTTTGTTAATAGATTTTAATCGTGTAAAAATTATAATCATGTAGTTTGTATACTCAGTCAATAGAGTTTATGCTAATGGTTATGTACATGGAAGATTTATTATTTGGTGATCATGTTAGGATGTATGTTGGTAAGTTAAGCATAAAGGAAATATTTTTAGATTTCGTTAATGGCACAAGGTTTGCCCTTATTTTAAGTTTCGAATGTAACAACACCCTCCCCTCTTCTTTTCTTTTATAATTCTTTTCTATCAATAATTCTCTCTCTCTTCTTTATACTTTTCTTCCTTTATATCTTATATTTTCCAAAGTATTTTCACACCTTGTTGTAATTGAAGGACTAAAAATCAATTTAACTAATTAAATTTTCAAATAAAGTAATTTCTTATTTACTCCAAATATTTTTTATTATCTTCTTTTTCTTATGATTTTGTCATCAATATTGGTTGTGTCCGTTAAGAAGAGTGATCCTATCAACATAGATAAGTTCATACTACAATTTGGTTATGTTTGAATAGTACTTTGCTATAAGTCTCCTTTTTAATGTTTATCTTTCATCATTTTGTCTTACTTAATCTTTTATGCATACTCAAGAGGTAAAAGAAAAATTACTCTAACTTCACTCACTGCCTAATTGTAAAATAAATTTATTTTGAGTTCATTCGTTACATAATTATCATAATTGTTAAATAAATTTATTTTGAGTTCATTCATTACATAATTATCATAATTGTTGTTATTGATCACTCAAATAATCTCAAATAATGTAGATATTCAACCTCAATCAATTGTTGACCCATATTCCAATTCTTGTTTTTACATACAATATAAGTCTTAGAAAACTTCTACTCATTATCAATGGACATCTACATTGTTTGTTTAGCCTTAAAGTTATAATTATGTCGTTGATTTTTCTATTTTGTGTTCTTCTCAACTTCAAAGTTTATTCATCGCACCTAGTGTAACATCTCCACCACTCTATTTTTTATGATACAAAGAAATCACTTAGAGTTGCTCCAAGCTTGGGAAACATTTTCTTTCATAATTGTTCAAATTCTTTTATTTTCAACTCAACATTTTCCTATAAAAAATCACTTCAAACATGTCATGAATTGATACCTTTTATAACATTATCCTTCATTTTCTAGGCATTGCAGTGATACTTTCAACAATATCAACTCAACATAAGATACTTTGCATGGAATGAATTTTTGTCCACCTTCATTGATGCGTCAGGCTTTTAACCTTAATAGTTCCATTATCTGTTGAATAAAATTCTTAAAATGTATGAATTATTAGTTCAATAATCATAAAAATTTTGATATTTGTAATGATTTCTGCATTTTCTTTATTCTAAAATAGGTAATTTACTATTTTCACTTAATTTAATTTGTTTATCTTTTACGAAAATATCAAAATATCTATTTTCTTAAATTACATCGAAATTATATATATGATATTTTGTCTCCAGTTTTCCCTCGTTGCAATAACACATACACAACATTGTAATTTTGTCAATAGGTTGTGTTAGAATTAATTGACGAGTTAATTTAATAATGTAACTCATTTGAAATATTACGATGGACCCAAATGTTATTTAATAAGATATAGACACATATTGGTTATTATAAGTTACTCATTTTAGATGTTTCCTTTTTACATGGGCGATGCATGTTTAATAAAAAGTAGATTAAGTACATGTTTCCATATGCATACAGCAAAAAGATTACCTATTTCCAGCTCCAGTTCCTGGTCTTCATCGTCCCCTTCTTCAATAGCTGAACCATTTTCCAATGCCTCATCAACTTTAGCATACCTTTTAAGAAATTCTTCTCTTGTTTCTTCATATTCCTCGGTCCCATTTAAGCAAACAAACCAACCAAAAAGAGAAAATGAGGAAGAGAACATTTTAATCACCTGTGGGCAAAGAGATGCATATTGATATGCTATAAAGTACAAATAATAATAAAAAAATGAGATATATGAGGAGTGCTAGCAACGCTTTATCGTTATCAAATTCAGGAAAAGGTGCAAAAACTTTTAAAAGGACAATATATATTAAAAGGGTTAAATACTGTAAACAATACAATATTCATTTTGACACTAATAAGAATAATTGTCATTTCAAATTTAATCCAGCAGTTGTGGAGAAGTGTCAAATGTTGTAGTTATCCTTCACAAAAATCTCCCCTTTCAGATTACTCATTTAGGGAAATCAGGAAACATAACATTGTCATGACCGATGAACCAAAACAGATGTCGCACCTTAAATAGAATTTGACATCCGTTGACGGAAGCTCATATATGTTTAAGGGTTTCTACATTAATTTAGGATCGATTAGTTATCTTGACACAGTGCACCTTCACTCCTTTGCACCTTCAAACACCATCGAGACCTTCAAGTACCATCGAGACTGAACTTTGTCACCATAAAACAATTCCTTCCACCACCACTCTACAACCTCTCACTCACCACACCCTCACACCAAAAAGAGAGGAGAAAGAATTCGCACAATAAAAGAGTAACAATGAGAACACGAAGTAGAACGTAAAAGAGGATGAAGAAGTGTGTACTGCATGCGCATAGAAGATTAGAGTGGGTAAAAATTATAAAATATTAATCCTAAAAGTAAAATTTTAGTGAAGGATGAAATAGAAATAGAAATATGGAGTGATGGGTAAAAGAGGAAGGGGGAGGTGGAGGGAGCAAGCGGTGGTGATGGAGGGAGCAACACCCAAAGAAAATAGGTCATTTCTTCCTGCACCCATTAATTTTGAAACTTCCCCCTTTATCCTTATGAAATAATATTAAAACAGAAATAAAAAAACAAAACCTTTTTCTTCTTTTTTTTCTTCTTCCCAATTAATTGCACCTTCACATTGCACTTCATCACTTCATTTTATTTTCCCTTGTTTTTGTTCTTCTTCTTGTTCTTTTATGTCAACAAGAAGTGATGGTTTTTCAGCAAAGAAGACATATTGTAAAAAAATTTTAACCATTTAATCATTTTGGTAGTTTTTCGATAGGGTTGGCACATCTCCGATAAAGGTTGTATAGGGTTGATTAGGGTTTTTTTTAATTTTTGAAGTTGGCAATTTAGAATGCATCAAACTGGAATGACCAATCCAAAATGCATTATCGAATTTAGAAGTGTATTTCAAATTATTCCATCTGAAACATAATAGTGGATTATAGTGACCAATCCAGAATACAATCCTAGATCTGGTAGCACATTTTGGAGTTGTCATTCCAGAACCCACCACTATATTTCGAATTGAAAAATCTGAAATGCACTCTCAAATCGATAATGCATTTCAAATTGGTCATTCCATAACACACTGCAATACTTAGTTGTTGCCAAAGCATAGGCTACTCAGGTTTAATCGCGTCAACATTAAAGGAAAGTAGTTCTTAAAAATGAGAGCTATAACAAGTATGAAAGAACATGACTTATTGTATTACCTGTACACAATAGATTTAAAAATAAACATGCTCCATGAAGAACGATAAAACAAGGAAGTCAGTCATCATCAGTATCATTTGTGGATGCATGTTCTCCTGGTAGTGTTGCTCATCTCTTGGGTGTCATGCTACCATAAACATACACATTTATCATCAAAGGAGAGGATGCAATAATTAATTGGGGGCTTGGAACCAGAAAACCACTACAGGTGCAAAAGGGGATCATTATTATGTTACAAAATGTGTAATCCGATGTGCAATCAAAACTGAAAATCATGGCAATTCGATTCCTTTGCTAACAAGTGCTCCACGTTTGCATATTACATAACAATTGGATTCCTTAAATATATTGAAGGAGGAAGATGAAGCATGGGAGCTTTTTCCACCCTCCTCCATGGACGCTTCCTACTTTCTATAATGTTGTGACCACTTACTCTAGCGAGTTTGCACGTCGTCGTCAAATTGTTGCTCATGACCTCATACCTCTTTGTCTCTAGCCAAGCATTGTCGTTGAGTCTCTCCATTTTCACGAGGGGGTTTCCATTCTTCTTCCCTTCCAAATCGTGACAAAACGTAACAACCATGCCATTGCGTTGTGCCACCCTCGTCACCTCCTTAGTCACTATTATTGTAATTTGAAGTATACAAATATCTATATGCCTCTTGAATTTCCCTAAGTAAAGTCTAGAATATCTAGAAAATCTTAATTAGTGAAGGATGTAGCAAAGCTCCTAGAAAATAGTTTATAGTTTATAGTTTAATTAGAAAAGCTCCTAGAAAATAGTTTATATCTCTCCATTAGCACTTATAAATATCCCATTGTACGTGGCATTCGCAAACAAGTAAATTTGAGTTCTCTCTTCTAATTCTCACCTCTTCCTCTAACAAAGTGGTATCAAGAGCTAGGTTTGATCTAGAGAGTTGAGAGAGAAAGAAAACAAAGAAAGTTAAGAGATGGAATGCAATATGTATATTATCTTCCAATTTCCTCATCTTACAAATGATGATTATGAAAAATGGTTTCTTCACATGAAAGTTTTGCTAGGCTTTTAAGGTTTCTGAGAGATTGTACAAATAGGCTATGAGGAGCCACAAGACTGTGGAAGCTTATCACGAGTGGAAATGGAGACTTTATTTAAGACAAGGAAAAAGGATAAACAAGCCTTTACTTTCATTAATCATTGTTTGGATGACCACATATTTGAGAAAGTTGCCTATGCTACTATGTCAAAGGAAGCTTAAGAGATCTTAGAAAAATCCCTTCAAGGTGTCAACAAAGTGAAGAAGATAAGGCTTCAATCACTAAGGAGTGACTTTGAAGCTTTGAAGATGAAGGAATCTAAACAATTTCGAATTACTACTCAAGAGAAAAGGTGATTGTGATCCAATCGAAGAGATATAAAGATAAAATAGAATATGTTCGTGTGATAAAGAAGATCCTTAGTTCCTTAACTCCAATTTTTTATTATGTAGTATGTATGATTGAGGAGTCTAAAGATCTTGACTCCATGAGCCTTGAAAAAGGTTCTTTACCAGCTCATGAAGAAATAATAAAGAGGAGACAAGAAGCACCATTGGAGCAAGCCCTTAATGTTCAACCTTCTTTGACGAATAATGGAGGATTTAGGAGTTAACTAGGACGTGGACAAGGAATAGGACATGGTCATGGACAAGGAGAAAGAGAACATGCTCATTCACATAGAGGAAAACAAAATGGTAACAATGAAGAAAAAATTTATTCATCATCAAGAGCCAATGGAAGAGCTAGAGGAAGAGATCGTGCCTATCTGAAAATGAAAGGATGTATAAGAAATCTAAAGTTGAATGTTACAATTGCCATAAGCTTGGTCATTTCTCTTGGGAGTATTTTCTCATTAACATGGAGGAAAAAGTTAATCTTATTCATGAAAAGAAGAGTCAACATTGTTATTAACACTAAAAGGTGAAGCTAAGGATGTCACTTGTTTGTGGTACTTGGACAATGGTGTTAGAAATCACATGTGTGGATATAAGGAGAAGTTCATGGAGCTTGGTGGAAAAGGTAAAATCCTAATCTCGTCAAAGATGGTAGTCATAAGTTAATCAATGATGTTTATTATGTATCTAAATTAAAATGCAATGTTTTGAGTTTAGGTCAACTTCTTGAAAAAAAAAATTGTAGTGAAAAAATTTGTGTCGGTCGAACTGACACTAACATTTAATACACTATAAAAAGTATAAAAAAAAATGGTTATTGTTTCGGGTCTCCGAGTCTTCCTCTACAATTTGGGGATCTTCCTCAGTTGTCCGCTTCCTCTGATCGCTAACCTTCTGTTCCAACCGTCCGGGTACCTGNTAAAANCACTCCGACGCTCAAGTCAACTTTCAGTATTGTTCGTAGAGATAGAAAGAGAAAGTTGTCAGGAAGCATAAATGCACCATCAAAACCTCACCTACTGTTACCTTTGACCTGTATATATAGTTTTTCAAGATGGGCCGAAGATTAATCTTTCTTAATCACGGCCCAATACCGGGCCCAATGTTGTTAATCCCACTTAACTTACCGTTGATTACTAACCTGATCCTTTCCCGTTCCGTCCGTACGTTGTGCCCGGACGAAATCTGAAGTGTAGAGGCTTCGTTACCAGAATGAATTGCCCGAGCACTATCATGATCTTAAGGACCGGACGACACTCATGGTACGGAGATCGGGCGGACCGGACGTCCTTGATCGTGTTCATGGTTTGCTGGCGATGTTCCCCGGTTGTACCGGGCCGGACGTCCTTCCTAGTACAGAGGCCCCCCAAGCCTGAAGTGACGCAGTCACTGAAAGGCTGGAAGTGGGGTGAGACGGTTGTGACGCAGTAACTGAGGCTGGAAGTGGGGTGAGACGGTTGCGCTTTTTGAGGGTGGAGTTAGGCGGGAAGGGACACGTGTCCTCCTGTCATTGATCAGGTTCCGAGGTAGAGCGAACCGTCGCGAATCTGGGCCGTTGGCGTGATTTGGATCTGACGGTGGATAACGTACCAGGGTGTTCAAAAATAGGCTATAAATAGGGGTAGGGTAAGGGTTACTGTCCACTCTTTATTTCTCTCTTTTTACTGCTTCAGAGTTTTGATCTCCAGGTAATAAATGGCCGCAGTTAGTGTGTACTCATCGGAGGAGTCGTCGGGTCGCGGTGGCGGAGGCATGGTGCGAAGGGCGGGTGATCCTGTGGAAAGGGAACAGGTGGAGGTTAGGGTCGCGGATGCTTCGTCTCCAAGTTCGGTTTCTTCCTCGTTTCTGGACGCGCGCCCTGCTGAGAGCTCGGTTCCGCCCTCTCCTGAGGGGGATAGGCTCATCAATGGTTATGGCATATTTCTTCTCAAGGGCGGGGTGCGGATTGATCGCGAATTGGCTGAACCGGCCGGTAGATGGCCTCGTATTCGGGGTTATCGGTGGGCCTCCCCGGAGGTGGGTGAGTTCACCTCAGACTTTGGGACTCATGATGAGTTGTCGTGGTGGGCGAACCGGTCGTACGTCGCTCGCGACGTTGAGGACGCCCAGTTATTCTGTCTCGGCGTCAGTCATCCTAACGAGCGCGTATATCACGGGAAGGGTTCCAGCACTGAGGATTTCTTTTTCGTGTATACGTACGTGTTTAAGCAAATGTAAGTTAGGGTGCCCTTCACGGAATTTCAAGCCTCCGTCCTAAAAGAGTTAAGAGTTGCCCCGACCCAACTTCATCCGAACGGATGGGCGGCCATGCAAGCCTTTACTTCCTTGTGCGCGGCGGTTGGTGTAGCTCCTATGGTTCGGGTATTTCTGCACTACTTCAATGTTCGGCCTTCTCCTCGACGAGGATGGGTGTCTTTATCTTCTGTACATGATCGTACTCTTTTCAAGCCGTTTTCGGATTCTTTCAAAAATTTCAAGACTAAGTATTTCAAAATAATTATCAAGGAATCCGGCAAGTCGGAATTCTTTGACGCTAATGGCACCCCTCGGTTCCCCTTTTATTGGACGGAGGATCCTCCCAAAATAAAGGCGTATGGCGTGAATCGCCTTAATAATTTGGAGCGCGACGCCGTTCGGATCATAAAGGATCTGCCCCGCCGCCTCAACGCCCGCGGCTTCGTCGACTGCCTCAAATACGAGGACTATGACAAAATTGCCTTTGGTATGCTTATGGCCGGTTTGGCTTTTTTAAGTTCCTTTTTGACTTATCTAAATTCTTGTCTTCTTTTCAGGTTATATGTCGCTACCGGAACCTCGTCAATCCGGATGGCTTGCGTCCACTCAACGACGCAAAGGAAGCACTTCGAAGAGCGTTGCTCCTCCGTCCGGAGCCTCTAGCCGGGCCACATCGACTGGGATTCCTACTGGGGTTCCCGTAACGGTTGCGGCGACTCCCGTGACTGTGGTTCAATCTGAGCTGGTGGCCGGCTCTGCTCCAGAGAAAACTCAACCGGATCCCGTCCTGGTGACTCTTGTTAATTCTTCTGAGTCGCCTCAAGATTCGACCGCCCCTTTGGAGCGGAAACGAAAATCGAAGGAGGGGGGAAAATCATCCTCCAAACGTCATCGACGTAGTGAGAGCTCTTCACTTCTTCCCTTGCCGGCCGGCGTTTTCGATATTGCCTTTGACGCAGCGTCGAGGGTAGAGTCTCGGCCAAGCGCCTCCCAACTTGCAGTCCTCGAATCATTGTCAGAGGAAGAATTACTCGGGGCGGCCGTGGAATTAATGAGCCGGGGTATTATGTTAGCTCGCAGGGCTCGCGAATCAAGCAAAGGCCGAGATGGTCGGGAGCTGTTGCGAGAGCTGGCGGACGAACAAAACGTGTCCGCTGGACTCCGCCGCCGCATTGAGGTGCTAGCTAAGGAGCACGAGCATTGTTCCGAAACGCATTCGAAGCTGCAGGCGGACCTGGAGGTCGCGAATACGAAATTGGCGGCTGCGAACAAGTCCCTGGCGGATGTGAAGTTGGTGGAAGACGGTTTGAAAGAGGATGTGGAGAAGGAGCGATTGGAGGTTCGTCGCTTGACTAAGAGGGGGGGTGAATTGGCCCAACAAAGCGAACGATTGTCCCAGGATCTGCTGAACGCCAATGCCGACACGAAACGCCTCGAATCCGAGCTGCAAAGTGCGAAGGAAGCCTTTGAGAGACTGGATGCTCAAGTGATCAACGAGCATGAAGAAGGGTTCAACAAGGCTTTGCGTCAAGTGCAATATTTGCTGAAGGTGGATCCGGTCGGCGTTGGGTTCGACCTGTATAAAGATGTTTATCGGGGTGAGATGCGTCCTGTGGAAGGGGTTTTGAACGAGGAAACTGTTGTTGGGATGGACGGGGGTCCGGTTGTCGAGGTTGACAAAGAGGCTTAATGTAGGTTTTTATATTGTTATTTTTTGGGTCCGTGAGGTCGACTGGCAAACACTTAGGCGTAGTTGTTGTTCGCTTGGTCGACCCGTCCGACTTTCATGGAATACTTTTTGTTATAATGAACTTATTTTACGTTTACTTGTCAATAGTTATTTCGTTCGTAATCGCCATTTTTTATTTATTTTGCGCTCTTATTGGCGCGTGTCGACGTGCTCAGAACGGCCTTTTTGCCGAGTCGGGTTTCCTGGGACGGATCCCTTAAAGCTGGCGGGACGGATCCCTGTTAGGGACGGATCCCTTAACTTGGCGGGACGGATCCCTTGACTTGGAATACAATCAAATTTGGCTGAAGATTTTCATTCAGAATTCATAGAAGAAATACATTGGTCGGATGTGACTAGCTAAAATAAAATTTTAAGTGTGTTGCATTCCATGTGTTGGGAAGGACTTTCCCATCCGGTCGGGCGAGGCGATATGCTCCATTTTTCAGCGTTGCGATGATCTTGAAAGGGCCTTCCCACTTTGCTGCTAACTTTCCATGTTGGGGGACACGCCTTGCTTCCCCAGCCTTCCGCCAGACGAGGTCGCCCTCTTGAAATTCTCGTGGGCGGACCTTAGTGTTATACCGGCGTTCTATCAATCGCCGACATGCCTCCGCTCTGAGTGCTGCCCGGTCTCGGCGCTCGTCAATGGTATCGAGCTCCACTCTTAGGACCTCGTCGTTGATCTGCATATCATCCATCCTTCTGCGCAATGACGGTTCTCCCAACTCCACCGGGAGCATAGCATCAACCCCATAGGTCAAGTTAAAGGGAGTTTCCCCGGTGGTTCCGTGTGGCATACATCTATACCCCCACAGCACTTCCGGGAGCTCTTCTACCCATGCCGACTTTTTGTCTCCCAACCTCTTCTTTAATTCTGACACTATGGTTTTATTAACGGCTTCAACCTGGTCGTTCGTCTGCGGATGTTCCACCGAACTAGTGAGGTGTTTGATGCCCAAGTTCGCATAGAATTCCTCCAATTTCTTATCGATGAACTGTCTGCTGTTGTCTGTTATTATGACCTTTGGAAGGCCGAATCTACATATTATCTTCCAACAGAATTTCTGAACCTGCATGGCAGTGATGGATGCCAGGGGTTCCGCCTCGACCCACTTGGTAAAGTAGTCCACTGCAACTAGAAGGAACCGCTTCTGTCCCTGGCCTTGAGGGAATGGTCCAACAATGTCCATGCCCCACTGGGCGAACGGCCATGGGGAGGTTATGGAATGAAGCGTATGAGGAGGAACTCGTGTGTCGTTGGCGTGTGCCTGGCAACTGAGGCATCGTTGCGTGAACGTTCGGGTATCATCTTCCATGGTCGGCCAGTAGTACCCGGCCTTTAGAATGCGTGCTTTCAGCGTTCTTCGTCCTGAGTGGAAGCCGCACACTCCATTATGGAGCTCGTCCATTACGTATTGAGCCTCCTCCTGTGATAGGCATTTTAGTAACGGAGTGGAGAAGCCCCTTTTGTATAAGTCGTCCCCAATAACTATAAACCGGGCGATCTTCTTTGAGTCGGACGAATTAACCGATTGTCCATCCTCCTGCTTCTTTATTAATCTTCTTATTTCGTCCCGCCAGTCGCTGTCGGTTGACGTTAGGGCGTAGCATTCTACAAATGGCTGAAGTAAGACCCGGCGGATAACGGTTGTGAGTTGGCCCTTCTCTTTGCCAGAGCTGAGCTTCGACAGCATGTCGGCCCGTGTATTCTGCTCTCAGGGGATATGCTGTATTTCCACCTTATCAAAGGTCGCCGCTAAAGATGATGCTTGGTGAAAGTACTTAAGTAAGTGGTCTTCTTTCACCTGAAATTCTCCATTCATTTGCCCCACGACCAGTTGCGAGTCTGTCCGGCACACCAGGTTTCGCGCTCCCATGTCCTTGGCGAGTCCCAATCCGGCCACCAATGCTTCATATTCGGCTTGATTGTTGGACACTTTAAACTTAAATACCAAGGAATATTCGAGTAGAAAACCGTTCGGTCCTTCCAGGACGATTCCTGCCCCGCTGTTCTGTCGCCCGGACGCTCCGTCGACATACAGACTCCACTGGTCACTTCCGGTTACGGGTAACTCCGCCACGAAATCGGCAAGATGCTGGCCTTTAATGGAGCCCCTTGGTTCGTATCGGAGGCCGCATTCCGATAATTCAACGGCCCATCCTACCATGCGTCCGGCCAGGTCGGGCTTCCTAAGTATTTTGGCCACCGGATGATTAGTTCTAACCACCACTTGGTGCCCTTGAAAATATTGGCGAAGCCTTCGGGAAGCATGGAGGAGTGCCAGAGCCACCTTTTCCACCTGCTGGTAACGGGTTTCTGTTTCCTGGAGTGTTCGGCTGACGAAATATATAAGCTTGGGGGACGGTTCCTCTTGTGTCAGGACGGCGCTGATTGCCGTATCTGACACTCCCAGGTATATCTGCAACTCATATCCTGGTATCGGCTTGTTCATAACGGGGGGGGTTCATTAGGATCTCCTTTACTTCAGTAAATGCTTGCTCACATTCTGCGTCCCATTTGTCCGGCGCGTCCTTCTTCATTTTCTTCACAATCGGCCTAATGCGTTCAGCTAGCTTTGGGATAAATCGGGACATCGCCGTTAACCGACCGACCAACCTTTGTACCTCCTTAAGAGTGCCGGGACTTGGCATTTTCAACACAGCTTCGCATTTATCAGGGTTGGCCTCAATTCCCCGAGAGGTGAGCATGAAGCCAAGGAATTTTCCTCCGGCCACGCCGAAGGTACATTTAGCTGGGTTCAACCGCATGCCATACCTTCTGATTTGAGTGAATACTTCCTCCAAATCTTGTAAATGTTGCTCCTCGTCTGAGGACCGAACGACCATGTCATCAATGTAAATATCCATGCACCGTCCTATCTGGGCGGAGAAGACCCTGTCCATCAACCGCTGGTAGGTGGCACCGGCGTTCTTCAGGCCGAAGGGCATCACTTCATAACAGAAGTTGGCCCTCTCCATCATAAAGGCAGTCTTTTCCCGATCCGGCGCGTACATCGGGATTTGGTTGTATCCGGAGTAGGCGTCCAAAAAACTGAGCATTCGGTGTCCGGATGCTCCGTCCACCAACGCATCGGTGCTTGGGAGTGGGTAGGAGTCTTTTGGGCATGCTTTGTTAAGATCAGTGTAATCCGTGCACATCCGCCACTTGCCATTCGACTTCTTTACCATGACCACATTAGCTAACCATGTGGTGTATGTGATCTCTTTGATGAAGCTGGCTTCACATAACTTCTGAGCTTCCTCGTTTATCGCTTTCCTCTTTTCTTCTCCCACTCTCCGTTTCTTCTGGGAAATAGGCCGGGCGTTTTTGACTAGCGACAACTTGTGGGACGCAATGGATGGGTGGATACCGGGCATATCTGTCGCCGTCCAAGCAAAAAGATCTCGGTTTCTCCACAAAACGGTTCTCAGCCGCTTGTCCGTCTCCGGTTCCATCCCGGTGGCCATAGACGTGGTTTGAGAAGGGTCTCGTCCAACTGATACGGGTTGTGTTTCTCCCATAGGCTCCAGGCGGTCCTCCGTGTTAGTTCGTGGGTCCAAATCGGCCATGGCTACCTCTGATCTGGATAGTTTTCTTCGGCTTTCCTGAGGGTATATTCTCAGACCGGCCGCGTAACATTCCCGGGCAGTTTTTTGATTTGCCCGTATGGTACAGATCGTTCCTCGGCGAGTCGGGTATTTCACGGTCAAGTGCGGCGTGGAAACTATAGCTCCGAAAGCATTCAAACACGGTCGTCCCAGGAGGACGTTATAGGTGGTGTTAGCCTCTACCAGCAAGTACCTTATCTTTATTTCCTAGCTTTCCCGTCCGGTTCCCAAGCGCATCCGTAGATCAACATATCCCCTGGTATCCACCCGCTCCCCGGCGAAACCGACTATCTGCTCGCTGTATGGTACTATGAGATCTTCGGATATGTTCATCTGGGAGAATGTCTTCCAATAAAGGATGTTGACCGAACTTCCCTGGTCAATGAGTACCTTGCTAACTTCATAGCGCGCGACCTCTACGGTTATCACCATCGGATCGTCTTGATCCGGGTCCGGTGCATGGAAATCTTCGTCCGTGAAGGTGATGGGGGGCATGGTTCGCCTCGTAACGTCTACGGCATGTATGGAGCGCAGTGTCCGAATGCTCCTTTTCCTGGCTGAGGAGGTGGATCCCCCGCCAGCGAATCCTCCTGAAATTGTGTTAATTATGCCCCTCAACGGTCGCCTTCTATCCCCGTCCCTGCTGCGACTTCGACTTCTCTCCCGCCGATCATCTCGCGCGGGCCTGTAACCCCGCGTGTTCGTGCTTTTTTCTTGCCGTTTAGGACTCCGGGGCCTCCGGCTCGTTTGCCTAGGGCTGGACGACCTCTCCGCATACTGGTCTGATGTATTTGTCTTAATGTACCTTTGCAAGCGCCCTGCACGGATTAATTCTTCAATTTTATCCTTGAGCGTAACACACTCCTCCGTATCGTGCCCCGAATTCTGGTGATACAAACAACGTTTGGTCAGGTCCGCCCCTGGGGGAGTTGGACGCTTCATGGGGGTCTGCATGATCTGCGTGCTCAACGCTTCCTGCAATATCCGAGCTCTAGGAGCGTTGAGCGTGATATACTGTTGAAAACGCGGACCTCTCGGGCCCTCTCGATTCTTCAGCCCGCTCCGACTTCCTTGGCCATCCGTCTTCTTCCCATCAGTCTTATCCATCCTAGCCTCCTGAGCATCTTTCTGATACTGCTGCTTCATAGTCTCCACCCGGGCCTCATCGGCCGCTCGCTGTCTAAGTTCTTCTATCGTCCGGGGAGGAGTCCGGCAGATACTGTCCTTAAATGGTCCCGGTCTAAGGGCCGGCATGACGTACTGGAGGGCGAGCTCCAAACTGAGTCCTTTCACCCTTCGTATCGTTTTTTGGTATCTGTCCATAAAGACCTTCAAAGATTCCTCCTTCCCTTGTCTGAGATTCATCAAATCCACTATTGTCACGTCTTCCGCACTACATGCAGCAAACTGTTTCTTGAACATTTCCCCCAGACTCTTGAAGTTTTCAATAGAATTGACGGGCAATGTGTTGAACCATTCTAAAGCTTCTCCCTCCAAGGATAAGGAAAACGCCCGGCACCAAATAGCGTCGCACCCAGTTCGGAAAGTCATGGCATTAATGAAGGACTTCACGTGGGCGGTCGGGTCAGATGTCCCATCATACATTTTAAACTGGGGCGGTACGAACTGCTCCGATATATGAACCTCCATAATCTCCCTCATGAATGGCACCATGGTGGTTGTCTCCTCGACCTTAACCAGCGACCGGCTATCCTTGTTCTCGTTCTCCTCTCTCCCGTTCGCATGGGCGCTGCTATTTTCTTCCTCCAAAGGCGTGCGCTTCTCACCAGCTCCCTCGCCCTGTTCTCCTCCTTTTTCTCCATTCTTACTCTTAGCGATTTGGGCCAGACATTCGGCCCTGATCGCAGCCATCTCCTCCTCATGCTTCCTTTGCATTTCCGTCATCCTCTGCTCCATCAACCTTAACATCTCTGACTGGTCCTCCGCATTGGTATTTCTCGTGGTCACCATTGGGTATAATCCTTCGGCCCCACGGTGGGCGCCAAAATGTTTCGGGTCTCCGGGTCTTCCTCTACAATTTGGGGATCTTCCTCAGTTGTCCGCTTCCTCTGATCGCTAACCTTCTGTTCCAACCGTCCGGGTACCTGTTAAAAGCACTCCGACGCTCAAGTCAACTTTCAGTATTGTTCGTAGAGATAGAAAGAGAAAGTTGTCAGGAAGCATAAATGCACCATCAAAACCTCACCTACTGTTACCTTTGACCTGTATATATAGTTTTTCAAGATGGGCCGAAGATTAATCTTTCTTAATCACGGCCCAATACCGGGCCCAATGCTGTTAATCCCACTTAACTTACCGTTGATTACTAACCTGATCCTTTCCCGTTCCGTCCGTACGTTGTGCCCGGACGAAATCTAAAGTGTGGAGGCTTCGTTACCAGAATGAATTGCCCGAGCACTATCATGATCTTAAGGACCGGACGGCACTCATGGTACGGAGATCGGGCGGACCGGACGTCCTTGATCGTGTTCATGGTTTGCTGGCGATGTTCCCTGGTTGTACCGGGTCGGACGTCCTTCCTAGTACAGTTATAATAGGTTGGTCGATGTTAAAAAAAAAAAGAAATTTAGTTAGACTAAATTGAGTCAACACTATATATTATTAAATTTTAAAAATAAAAACAAACAACTACTCGACTTATGAGACACATACATATGGATAACGTAGTGAAAAATAGTGTCAACTTGATCGAGGAAAATAAAGGGATATGCATTTATTAGATTTGTAAAGAGTAAAATTAAAAGAAAATTTAATTTCATTTTCTCTATCATCAAAGAGGACATCTCACTTCTGTTTTTGGTACTGGTGTTAAGTTTTGAGTTTGGATATCACATATTTTGTTGATCGATTAGTTGAAAATGACAAACCTAAGTGTTTCTTTGTTCGAGCCCTTCAAAACTGAAGTAGTAAAGTTTGTCATTTAGAGGTGGAAAGCAAGTGGTTTCTGGTAAAGTTAAGGGCTGGTTTGTGAAGTTTGTGAAGACTTTTTGAGGGTTGATTAAACAATTTTTGCCAAGTTTTAAATTCATCTCTATTGCACATTGAACTTAATTGCTCTTAGTCTAAGTTTTATAGTTGATGGATTGTGTTCGTGGACTTGAATTTAGTTTTCAATTAGCATTCAAAAGCAAATATTTGGTACAAATAAAACAAACTTTCTTTTTTTTTATCCATTCTATTTGTCAAGTGACACTAGTATTAAATTTATTTTTCCAAAAATATCACCATGTGTGAATCAAATTAACACTAGTATTAAATTTAATTTTCAAAAGAAATATTAAATTGTCATGTTAGTCGATGCTACCATAGATTAAATTAGATATTGGCTAAATTAGACATAGACCAAAGTATAAAAATATATGATAAATGTCCACCAACATATTAGTTATAATTATAAGGATTTAGAATTTGAGATAGAATAAATTTCTTAATAGGATTTATAATAATCTTAATATTAATAATATATCTTTAGTTATTTAACATTTATTTAATGTACACAAAATTGAATTAAAATTAATATTATATTATTATCGCTAAAATATATTAATGTTAGAAAAATTAACATGATAAATTTGAGAACGCAATAAGTTACAATATCGATTAGTTAATAGGTGATCTATCATTTTCAAATTTATGATAAGGACTCGGTATTTGGATTCACGACAATCAAATAGTTTCGGTATGGACTAAGCCCACTAAGATTGACATTGCTATGAAATAAGGGTCAGACCATCTATCTGCACCACCCATTATTACTATCTGCACATGTTTCTTTCCAAGTGCATCGTTGCCGTTGTTACTGTAATAATTAATCACCAGTGTACCTCCATTTTTCACTACAGAGCAAGAAAAATGAGACAGAGCTTCTTTTAAAAAGAAATTAAAAAAAAAAAATACTTGTTTACGGAAAGCTTATTTTTGAATGTGTTCTAGAAAGGTTGTTGTAGACTTCAGAAAGCTTATTCTGGAAATTCTATTCCAAAACACTCATTTCATAATGTATTTTGTAAAGTTTCTTCTGAACATTATATTATGAAAATTGTATTTTAAAAATTCTATTTTAGAAATTTTGAAAAAAATATTTCGAAATATGTTCAGAATAGACCATCCGAAAATCACTTTACAGAAAAGATAAGATCATCTTTTTAAAAATTGAAAAAACAAATGTAGTTAAAAATTAAGAAAATGCTGGAAGAAGAAAAGACGTGGATTGAAGACTGGGACATTAATTTATCCAAATTGGTAATTCGACCAACTATACAAATAATTTCATAATGTCATGCTCAGTTTTGACATTAAAAATTTGGTAAACCAAGTCTTGAGATTGACGGACGAACCAATCTTTTTAACTTTTTTATTTATGATATCACTTTAATTATGTAATTGATAATTTGGAGTAAATAATGACATATTTATATATATTAAACCTGGGATATAAAAGGAAAAATAATTATAAAAAGATGAATTTTTATATTTTTAAAAGAAAAAAGAAAAGAAAATATTAAATAAATGTAAATAGTTTGTGTGTGTTAAAATATTATTTTTGATTGAATTATAAACTAATTAAAAAAATTGAAGTATATATACATATGTTCTTGTGAATTTTATTATGTCACGTGATTTTAAATTTAGAATATAGATTAATAAAATTATGTAAATAATATAAATTTTAATTTTAAAATATATCTAGTTAATTGACTTAACTAATGACCTAAACCGGTTAACAAAACTTTTGTTATATTTTTTCCAACAATATGAATCTATTCAATGTACGAATCTTATAAAATAATTTTACATAACTTATTTTACCTAAATCTAATTTCTTTAATTTCTCTGAAACTTATGAGTTTATATATGTTTGGTGTAATATACTAATTGTTCATAGTATTCAATTATCATAGGATTTGTTACACTTCAATGATATAAAGTTGTTAACTTAAAGAAAATATATAAAATATTATTACAACTAATTCAATAATAACTTATGATAATAAAATATATACTAAAACCTATATTATTATGAAATATAACACTAAATTAAAAGTGTAATAGGGCATTTATATTAAAGAATGAAACCTGAAATTAAACATTCTACTATACGCTTCAACTTTAGTTCTTCTTAGCACCTGCTCATTAGAGATATCTTCTAAGTTCACATCATTAAGGTAATCATTACAAAAGAGAAGAAACCAAACAGACAAACAAACACAGAGAAGAAATGATAAACTAACTCATAAAAAGATCTTTCATAAAATAGAAATACATCACTTAACATGCATATAAGTTATATCAATCTATCCTAAAACATACAACCATGAATTCTAGACTTGACCATCTGGGCAAGCATTGATGTCAAGCTATGACGGGTTATGCACTTGTGGTGGCTTTAACTACTCTACAGAGCCATTATAAATGGGTTTAACATACCACACTCACGAGGTTAGTTTGTTCTGCATCTTAGGCCAAGATGGAGCACCTAGACTAGGATCTCCTACTATTCTCACCACAAGTCTCACCTCCCCCCCCCTATCTACTTGAGAAAGAATGAACATTAGAATATTAGGATAAACCCCAAGACTGAGCTTCCTACATCAATACATACACTATAGGGCACCACTAGGAAATCTCTCAACAAGAGTCATGGAATTACGTCCATCTACCATGCACATGATCAACATGATACTCATCATCATCATATATCATACACACTCATATACAGGCGCTCACCACCAGACCTATCAAAACCTCCATTTAGCTCAAAATCAACCATTTCTCTAACTTATTGTCAAACTAAAGTTTAGTAGTTAATCGATCAACCAAAATAACAATTTATTATTCACAAATCATCAAGAATCAATTACCATTCAGCAAGCATCTCATGATATCAACAACTAATTTCAAATCCATCACTAGTGTAAGGAAGGAATACGACAGTGGTTGCTTTTTACAATCGATAACAATTCTACAATCGAGATATATTAAGACGAGGTAAAAAAATGGAGGATTTGTTGCCTCGGTTATGAACCGAAGCAAAAAGGTTCACATTTTGCTTCGGTTAAAAAAGAAAATCGAAGCCTAAACAGAAAAAAAAATGGGTTTTTGATAGCGGATCTATAAACAACTAAGGTCATAAACATTTTCTGCTTCGGTTATAATTCTACAACTACTACCATAGGTCCAAATAAAAAAAAATGGGTTTTTGGTAGCAGTTCTTTGAACAATCAAGGTCGTAGACCATTTTCTCCTTCGATTATTTTTACAACCGTGGTCATAAGTCCAAATAAAAAAATCTATATTGTTTCAGTTTCATCCTACACACAGAACCTACATATCAAAACCAACAACCATAACCCAAAAACAGACTAGTACAAAATTTTCAAACAAGCAAAATTATAAGGCAACATCAATGTAATTATAGGCATATATTTAATCATATATCCAACATATAAAAAATAAACAACATATTAGAAAATTATAGGCTTAAATTAAGAATAAATTTCGAGATAATAATAGAAACATAAGAACGTGAAATGTGAGCAATAATGGAGAAGGATGGACACCATGTTTTGGAGAAACATTAACAATCTCACCACAATGTTATAGCACCTAGACACAAATATTAACAACATATTAATCTGATGAGCAACACAAACACAACAATACAAAAAAAAAAAAAACAACAACAATCGCGCTCACCATACTGATAGGGACAAACGAAGCGTGATGACAACGATGAGTAACGAACGCAATGTGATGGTGACAACGATATGTGAAATAATGAGGATGGTTGAGTAGTGACGATGACCTTCAAGTTCAAAGATGAACTGAGTAGAGTAGCGACAACACTGATTCACATAGGAATGAAGAAGAAAAGTGTGAAGTGGTAATTTATGTTTTTGTTGCGAATATAACACTTGGCGACACATATGGTAGCGGTTATTAAAATAACCGAGGCCATATATCCTTCCTATAAAAAAAAAAAACAAGTGACAATTTTAAAATTTTAATCAACCTTTTTTTCTCGGTTGTACAGGCAATCGTTGCAGAAAGTAAATACGATAAGAACTATTAGAATAACCGAGGTCGTATGTCTTTTTCGTAAAAAAAATAAAACCAACCCTTTTTTCTCGTTTGTCTAGAGAATCATTGCAAAAAGTAAATACGACAACAATTATTCAAATAGCCAAAGCTATAAGTCCTCTTTAGGAAAAACAAATTAATAACGGAATTTTTGAAAAAAAATTGAAAATTTTGACACACGTCTCAGCCTCGATTCTATAAATGGTTGTGTTTATTTCAATTTTTACAATTTAAGAAAGTTAATTTAATTATACAATCAAATATTATTTTATTTTAAATCCAGTGTACCCATATTTTATTTTGAGAATTTCATTACGTGATGCTAATAAAAAAAAGTTATAATACTTATTTCTTAAAATGATATGAAAAGCATAACTTCTTTTTTTTCTTTTTCGGTGTATATATTTGATTTCTAATTTTACCTTTTAAGCTTCTTTTCTTAAATTAAAATAATTATTTTTACTAATTTTATCTTTTAAGTAAATTTTCTTTTAAAATTTAACTATTTTTTTTTCAATTTCATCGTTTTTTCTAAAACTTAAGTATTTTTTAAACTAAAATAACTATTAAAATAAAAATAATTATCTAAAAAATAAATATTTACTTACAATAAAACTATAAAAGTGATTTAAATTTATTTTTATAATTACAATAATAATAATTTTATTATTTTTTATATCATAAAAATGAAGTGAAAACACATAGCCACCAACAAGATGTCTTAGTTCATAAGTTTCCTTTAAGCCAGTGAATTAAAAAAAATAAATAAAAAGAAGTTACTAACACGTAAGTGGTTTCCATTAAACGCATATTTTACTCATTGAACATGTGCCACACAATTTAACTTGAAGAAAAACAGTTTAAGGAACGGAAACACCACCTTTGTACAAAGAACACCACTATCCAATATTTTAAGCAGAAACTCGAAAATCTAAAATCTTTTGGACAATAAAATGTAATACAGTGATGACTTGTGAATCATGTGGGGGGAAGAAAGAAACAACTAAAGGAATAAGGAAACTTTACCAACAAAAAATTTATTAGGAAGTAATAAGTATAATTAATGGGTGATTTGATAGTGACCAGACAACGGATGAAATAAAATACTTACATAAATTTTGTTAGGATAAGTTTTAACTATGATTTTGATTTCAAATTAAGAAGTGGACTTAATTCTGACTCAATCTCACAAAACCAGTTTGTAAGAAAAGTTTATACTTCACTTATATATTATAAATTAATACTATGTCTAATTGATGTGAGACTTTCAATAAAAATCCAGCATTTATATGTACTATATATTATAAAAAAAAATTTGATTAAACTATTGCTAGCAATTTTTTCATTTGAAATGCATAAAAAAGTTACGATATAAATGTAATAGTATCAAGCATATTCAAAACTTTTTGAGTTGTATGGCACCACTGGAAGAGCTCTGCTGTAAGCAAAGCGAATAAACATCCCATTAAACAAACTTCAAAATTTTACAAATTGTATAAACTAGTTCATAGTTAACCTAAAATTATCTTTTATTAGATATATAAACTAATATAAAAAAGTCTATGTTAACTATTTTATACCTAAATTAATTTAACTTGTAATTTTTTTAAATAATGAAATATATTTTTAGTTTTTTCATGAGATTTTACAAATAAATTAATGTATAATTTTAACTTAATTATATTAATTTTTTTAAGGTATCAAACATATTTTAAATTAATATATCTAAGTTATATATTATTTGATACGTATCCGTTTTAATGTAATATTTCACACATTAAATAATTTTAACATATTTAGATTAAAATAATTATATGTTTATTTATTTTTAAAATTTAAACCATTAAAATTTGATATAGAGATTAATTTTAATTTTGTGTGAAACTTAAAAAAAAAAAAACTATAATGTTATATAATTTTTTTAAAAATATTTATCCTAACAAATTGAGGAACGCGTAATTTTTCTGGACCAGATTATTCTTTAAAACATCTTCTAGAAACATTCTTTCAAGGCGGGAATAAAGAACTTGTTGCAGTTATATAAACTAGCTGGTAAAAGTAGGGTAAAGAAATTTGTGTCTAGTTTTCTTTATTCCTTGTACACATGTATTCAATCATTTTTTCAAGAGTTAGTATTTATTAAATGTTTCTGTCTAGAAAACATGTCAAAAACCTATGTGCATGCAGAATAAAGTTGGAGCATTTTAATTTTGAATATTTGCTTCAAGTTGTTAATTACATCTGTATTTGATTATGTTTATATCATTTCGATGAGAATCTATAAAACAATTTCCAAAGAATAAAAACAAAACAACATAAAATTATTTTTTAAAAACAAAATTAATTTATTAATAAGTTAATTTTATTACATTTTTAAGATATTATAATATGATAATTGATTATTTAATATTTTCAAGATACTACGACATAATAATTTATTATTTAATATCTAAACATTGATCTTTCATCCACCTAAATTCATTTGAAAACTATTTAAAAAGCCTTTAGATGGAAACATATTCTCGACCAAATTCGATATAAACAATAATAATTAATAAATAAAAAAAATTAACTTCAAAAAATTTTATAAGCACTCATCCTTCTTGCTTGTTATTCAAAATTTTCTTTCTCTTTGCTCTTCTCCCCTCTATCTTTCTATCTTTTCATTTTTTTTTTCTCTTTTCAAATATAATTGTATAGGTATTATAATGGGTTAGCTGAATTATGTTTAACTGATAAGAAAGGAGTATAAACTATACACAATAATTTATCTGGCTTGAAGTAGTTGGATTTGTCAGTGATTTTTTTAAGTAGTTGAATTATTATAATTTTTGATTTTTTAAAAAGAAATATTTATGAAAAATATATAGTTTAAGAACTAAGGTTAAACATCGTATTATTATAATTATATATGCTTTCAAGTTTTATAAAATCAAATTAAAATGACAACAACATAAAAACAAAGGTGGGTTGTATTGATTTAGATTCATCCAATTTAAAAGTATTCAATATCTCTAACCAACTATAATAA
Source organism: Vigna radiata var. radiata (assembly GCF_000741045.1). Lineage (NCBI taxonomy): Eukaryota > Viridiplantae > Streptophyta > Magnoliopsida > Fabales > Fabaceae > Vigna > Vigna radiata. The sequence continues at coordinate 10,075,313 of NC_028352.1, read as the reverse complement.
AGTCACATTTGTGTCTTTTGATTAATTAATTAATTCAAAATCTTGAATCAATCCACATTTTGTAAAGGTTGATTATGTTAACATATGGATGCCCAATTCATACATCTAAATTCATTTTATCTTAAATAAGTTCGACATTCATGATTTATTTTTCTTTAGTGAGTCTAAATAGTGTACAAATTTGTCTTTAAACAATAGTTAAAAACAATAGTTAGATAGTCTTTTAATAAGATCTAAACCTAACATAAAGAAAGCTTAATGGCATATGAAGCGATCCAAACTAGAAATTGGATAACACGACGCTTATAAAGTGTGTTTAGAAATACATTAAATAGGCATGTTGTCCTTTCAAATCGCATCAAATAATAGAAATCATGATAAAAGTTATAAATAATTGCAAGTTCTAAATGAAAAACAAACTGTTTCTGTGTCATGATCTCAATCCGAATCCAAATTAAACCATCTTAAATACGGAAAAATCCATCGTACCATAAAATTTAATGCACGACAAAGCAAAACCCTTCGTTTAGACGACACAGCAACAGTACATATATTCTCCACGCCACTTGACTCACTATCCATAAACATCAAACATTAAAGACTCTCTTTTTCTCTCTCACCTTTATGCTATTGCAAAATTAACATCTTTAAATAAACCCTCTTTCTTTCTCTCCCAAAAGAAAAATATATATTTTTATAAGTCACATCCTTCAACATCTTCCTCACACACACACACCCCAAAGTGCTTCTTCCTTTTCTTCCACCACTTTCTACCCTTTCACTAAAACAAAAATAAAAAGCAAAAAATAAAATAAAATAATAAACATAATAATGAACGGTCACCAAACCCATGTCCATGACCATTCCAACGTTATATAATGTCTTCTAACCACTGCTTCGTCTTGCTGTAGAACCAACGAACCAAATTCCCCAAAATCAAAACCAGAGTTTGCCTTGTCATCTTCATCTTCCCTTTTGGAGTTACACACAAATATCTTCATCCACAAAAATCATGAGGAGCTTCTCGAAGAACAAGTTCCTATGTTTTCGCCCTGTCGTCGACATAGATTGCATGTTAAAGTCCGAGGTTGCTCCTCATCGTTCTTCTTCTCCCAGTCATTTCTCACGCGTCCCCACTTCGGAGAAGCAACAAATGGTGAAGAATTCAAAACCCAAATCTGTATACTTCCACCACGTTTCACCTAAACGGACGATTTCTCGGGTGATCAAAGCTGCGTTCTACGAAACCATACTGGTTAGTCTTGGATTCATTCCTTCACGGTTCTTTCTCAGTTTAATTTCTGCGATCACTCACACAAATCATGATCGCGAATTTTGGGATGATGTATAATTCCTTTTCCTATTTTAACTTAGATGTTTTTGTCTTGCAGAATAAAAGAGATCACCATAAAAACCGTTACATCCATGATTCATTTGGGTACAAACACAAGAATTTGAAGTATGGGGAAAGAAAAACCCTTCAATCGCCTTTGTCAACTTCATCTTCAGCTTGCTCCAGCTCACACGCGTCATCAGAATCAACCAACGTTTCAAATCACTACTCCACTAAGGAAAAAGGGAAAGAGGGTGGTCATGGAAGCCCACTGGAGAAGCAAAAAAGGTTCGAGTGCTATGGAATATACTTGGTTCTATTCAGCTTAGCGTTTACGGTATTTTGGGGAAAGCTTTTTGGTATTCTTTTGACTTCAACACTGCTCTACTTTTTCGCCGTTTGGGACTCGAGTTCTCCGTGCAAAAAAAGGTCACCAAAAACTCCAAGGCTCAGAGAAAGTCCACAAGACAAAGATACCAGAAATTATCACGACATAGTTCAAGATTATCGCATGGCCATAGTCCCGTTTAGTTTTCACGTGACACATGATCGAAAATTTGATCGTGTGTCAGATGATAATTAACAATGACTATACTAATCAAGAGCTTTATGATAGTTTCTGCATGTTCGCAGGGACTATTAGGAAGTACCATAATGAGGCATTAAATTTTGACGTGAGAATGGTCCTTTTTCGTGCTTGGTGCATGCTTCTACATTCTCTGCTCTGCCATCTCTATGCTTAGTGTCGAAGCTTTCTTAGGCATAACACAAAAGACAGTGACATGAGTGCTCTTCCAGTGGCTAAGCTTGGAAAGAATTGTAAGGGTGGGAGAGACAGAAGAAGCAGTTCCACATTTATTTCCCTTTGCCATGCTTTTGTTTGGGTTTCTGACATGACAATACATATCTAACCGATGCAAAGTATGAAAAGTAGTTAATGAAATTTGACAGGGAAAGATGTTGGTTGTTGTATTGAAATTAAGTTTTATTTGTACAGAATTTACTTCTGAAATAATACAGTGCATTCATGATTTGTAAATTATATTAAATTATCTCCGGCAATCAGATTCTATAATATGGTTTTAAAATAACAAGTACATATTTTCAGCAAATTGTAAACTTAGATTATTGTTTAAATGATGGATTTTGTGTGTACATCATAGTACATATGTAATTTTGGTAAAGTTGATATATAAAATTAATTAATATTTTTCCTTTTTATAATATTTCAATATAATATATGTATTTTTTATTAAATTTAAAATACGTAAACCCAATAATAAATAAATAATGAATTAGTAAAAAAAATAATATATATATATACATATATATACACACACACATTATATTAAAATGTTATTAACAAATCTGTTTTAAAATACTTCTTTTCCATTATATAACTACTCATAACATATGCATATTAAGTTCTTTAGAAATTAAATGTTTACATAATAAAATAAACTATAGTTTATTCAACAAGAAGGCTTTACAAACACATATATATTCACTAGTAGAATATGAGAAAACAAAGTAAGCCAACCTCAAGAAGTGCATCTCCTTGTCCTGCACCATTTACAATTACATAATGAAATAAACTAATCAGTCAAAAAGATTTGTGTTAGGTATCTAACATTTGAGCCAATATACAAGAGTATATATTTACAATTTCTTGTATATGAATTAAAACTTAACTTATTTTTATACAATCAATAAAAATAAACAAGCACATACTGAGATAATAATATTAAGAATATCTTACCATATATTAATATATACCAATTTTAAGTATTTCAGACAAGCTTCATAAGTCATGGTCAATTCATTGTATAAAATTGCATATTAATATCACATTATTCTTCTTCCACTTATCACGATATGATATCTTAATATATGTTATTTATGTTATCATTAAAGTAAGAATGTCCTTTTACTAATAGTTTCTATACTTAATACTTAAAAAAAGAATTACAAACATTATCCTAAAATACTTAATTTCAAAATATTTGAATTGAATTATTATTCATCATTTCAAACACAATTATCATATGATATATCAACATTCATTAAATATGCACAACATTTATACCGAATGCAATTGCTTAAATTAAATATCGCTTGAATTAGTTATAGCTTTTTAAATTAGTGGGATAATCCGACTCAATAAAAGATATTAAATATACTATTTATTAAATTCATAAAGTGTTCAGGTTAAAAAAACAGTTTTAATTATACAACATAAGAGTATTATTTACATTTTTAGGAAATTCAAAAGTATTTAAGAGTTGAAATTTAATTATGCTTTCTAAAATTTTAGTAATATATAAAACTTAAAATATCAACTTCTACAAAATAAAACAAATCAATTTGTTAGGGTCAAACACCCTCTAACACAATATCAATGCATTAAAAAATTTATTAATATAACAAGTGTACAATATAGTCAAAGTATAATTCAAATACAAGTATATAATTAAAAACAATCTTCTAAAATACAACAATAGAAAAAAATTATATGTTGAAAGTCACACATCAATTAGATACAAGGTCAATTTAAAATATAAAAGTGGATGTAAACTTCACCTTATAAGCCGATTTTGTAGAACTGAGTTAAATTTAAAGTTCAATTCTTAACATAATATCATAACAATGAATTAGAGTCTATCCAAACAAAATTTTATTTTTTGAGGTTGAGTTAAACTTAAAGTCTACTTTTTAACATTAGAACAAAATACTAACTTTGATCTTGAAATGGATGAGGTGGTGATAATGGCAAGTGTAACGACTACAAGCCGTGTGTGACAACAACATCGAACAGGCGATCATTCAAATATTGGTTTCTAAATTATAATTAAACATAATAATCAAACATAATACAATTTAACTTTAAATCTCATCTAATTTATAATAATTATTAGTGTTTGAAAATTATTGAATTGAGAGGTGGAACCATGTAATACCTCAAAAAAATATTTATTGATCAACTCAACGATTTTACTATAGAAAACTTAGTTATATAGA
>NC_028352.1:10046979-10065892 GCF_000741045.1 Vigna radiata var. radiata | reverse complement strand
TTAGTGTTTGAAAATTATTGAATTGAGAGGTGGAACCATGTAATACCTCAAAAAAATATTTATTGATCAACTGATAATGCTAATTCCTACCATTATCTAAGCATCATTTTAGTAGCAAAATCAACTCCTTTTTGGCTTGTAACTTGCTTAAATCTCTTCTTTTGTCTTGTTTTCTTAATAAGTCTATTTTTGGCTATATTGATGTAATATCATCATTAATCCCCTTATTTTGTAGCTAATATAGTGCTTGGAAGAACCTCCACCAAAGTTAGAGCTTAACAAGCCACAAAAGCAAACAAAATAATGAAAAAATGAGAGTTTTAGAATGCTGCTGCTGGGCTACGACTGAGCTATATCTGTCTTTGGAATGTTGTAGCTGGGGTGTAGTTGGGGTACAGCTGAGTGCCTGCTCTCTAGAAAGTTGTCGCTGAGGTGCAGTTGGGGTGTAACTGAGCGCCTACTCTCTGTAAAGCTGCCGCTGAGGTGCAACTAGGGTGTAGCTGAGTGCTCTGTCACTGGGATTCTGCGGCTGAGCTGCAACTAGGCTGCAGCTGAGCGCCAACCCTCTAGAATGCCATGGCTGGGCTGCAGTTGGGGTGAAACTTAGTGGTGACGATGATGATGTGGAAAATTTGGTCTATTTAGACCTAAAACGCAAAAGGAAAGGGGTCTTCGGTTCTTTGGAGGTGCGATTTCACTGCTGGAGCTCATGGAGGCTGTGAGGAGATTGTGGGAACATCTCCTCCTCTTCCTTTAGGTCTCCTTCTTTTTCCATCCATGTTTGTAAGCTCTAGGGTTCTCCTTGGAAGTGGAGAACCAGATTCATCTTGTTAGGGATTGTTGTAGCCTATGAATTCTTGTGTAATGGATGATTGATTTGAATATATATATATATGCCTTTTCTATCAATTGCTAGTACTCTTGTTTCCAATCTTAAAGCTTTCATGCAATAAGAATGTTCATGACTTGATTTTGGGGTTTCATGGGTTATGGGGACGTAAGATGGAACCCAGAAATGAAACAAGAGTCCTTGTGGTTCATTGATTCTAGGGATGGAAGATGATTCACATGTTGTCTTAGATCCTAGTTCTTAATGCGGGGTTACTTGTTAGATTTTCCAAGGGATTGGAATTTGATAGGGAAAACCTAGGCTCTTTCACCTAAGGGATTAAGGCTAGAGTGTTTTAGTGGATTGACTTTAGTAAATTGATAGAGAGGAGATGAAATTAAGTATACACAAGAGTGAATTGGTGAAAACTAATCTTAACATTGTCATTTCATACCATTTCTAGTCTTTTCCATTTCTAAGTGCCTTCAATACCAAAGTCCAACCTTGTAATTATTTGTGAGTTTACTTTCTTGCACATGCTTGTAAATGGATGTTACGTTCTTGAGTCTAAATGAGTTTTTAATCGCACAATTCTCTAGTATTACGAGTCTCTTGGGAAAACGATACCTGGTCTTATCCTGGTTTTATTACTTGAACGATTCGGTATGCTTATTGAATTACCCAACATCAACTCAACGATTTTACAATAGAAAACTTAATTATATAAAACTAGTAGGATTTTATTTTTGCCAAGTGAATAACATATTGATTGTCACAGAAAGTAGGAAAAGACAACGAAATATCAAAGATAAGTCATTAGCAATAATTGAAATTAATAAGCAACTAATGCTCTATATTTTGCTTTTGTAGAGCTACAAGAAACAATATTTTGCTTTTTAGATTTTCATGAAATTAAGCAATTACCATAGAAAATTAATTTTTTTTATATTTGATTTTCAAGTGATGTTGCAAGTATCCCAATTTGAATCAGGAAAAGCTTAAAGTCTATTGAGATTTTGAACTGGATAAAAAATGTCTTTACCAAGTGCATTCTTAAGGTACTCAAGAATGCATAAAGTAACTTACATGTAAGAATTGCATGACTTGGTCATCAATGGACTAATTTGATGCAAAACAATGCTAATGTCTAGTCTGGTATTTGTTAAGTATATCAATTGTCCAATTAACCTCTAAAAGCCAGTAGGGTCAATAATAATATATTCATCTTCAGTAAGTCTAACACAAGGATTAATAGGAGTATTGACAGGTTTACAAACAATGAGACCATATTCAAAAATAATTTCAAGACAGTACTTGAGTTGATTTAGAACCAAACCACATTGAGATCTAGCAACCTTAATCTCCAAAGAGAATTTTAATTCCCCAACATCCTTGGTGTGAAATTGGTTATGAAGATATTTTTTAATGCAATTTATCATGTAGAGACTATTACTAGTGATTATGATATCATCAACATATATTAAAAGTGATGTGAAAGAAACGTCATCATTTTGTATGAACAAGGAATGGTCAATTGTGTTTTGAGTTAAACCAAAATTTGATAAGGCAATAGTGATTTTAGCATGCCATTGATAACTCATCTATCATAATCCATACCAGGAATTTTATAACTTGCAAACCAATTTGGGAGAAGGAATAATAAGAACAGGCGGTGGCTTCATATAAACTTCTTCATGAAGATCACTATGCAAAAAAGCATTATCCAAATCAAGTTCATGTATAAACCAACTAAAGGAGACAACTACAGAGAAAATGAACTGAACAATAGTTAATTTAACTACGGGTGAAAAGGTTTCAAAGAAATCCATCCCCTATGTTTTTGTGAAGCCCTTGGCAACCAACCGAGTTTTATATCATTTTATGGAGTCATCTGCTTTATATTTGGTTTGATAAACCCATTTGCACCCCACGATTTTCTTCCCTGGAGGTAGACTAACTAAAGACCAATTATTATTTTTCTCAGAGCTTGTAATTCAACTATCATGGTTGCTTTTCAACATTTAGGTTTGCTTGCCTATTTGAAAGATGTTGGGATAGATGTTCCAGAAATAGATAAACAAAAACCAATGTGAGATGATGGACATTTTGAATAAGAAATATGTGATTCTAAAGGATAAGGTGTGATGTAAGTAAAATGTGAAGAGGAAAGATAGGACAATGATAATCATTTAAATATGAAGGAGGTTTTTTATTTCTAGTGAAAATCCTTATATTATACTCAATTACTAGAAGAGAATCATAAGGATAAGATTCATTGTTAGTAGTGGACACAATGTCATCATGATTTTGTAAAGAATTATTTGAAATAGAAAAATGTGGATTTTCAAAAGCAAAAAGAGAGTCAAATTTTACATTATCTTATGTATATGTTAGAAGAATGCACAATTCTATTAACATAAGAAAAATGTATTCATCGAAAATAACATTTCACGAAATGAAACATGATTTATTATTGAGGTCATATAAAATGTACCATTTAGTTTCTGGATTGAAACCTAAGAAAATTAATTTAGAAGTTCTTTTGTCAAATTTTGCTGTTTGAGAAGTGACAGTGGTAACATATGCTATACTACCACTATCATATAAAAAAGAAAGTAATTAGGTGAAATTAGGGGCATGGCCAAACTAATTCATAGGAATCTTGAAAATGTATAAAAGGAGTAGGAAGTCTATTTATGATGTGAGTAACATGTTTAACAACAAAAGACTAAAAACAAGTTAATAAATGTGCTTGAAATAGTAAGGCATGACCAAATTTAATAGATATTGATGTTTTCGTTTAAAACCATCAATTGATAGAGTGGAAATTGGACTTCATATGTAGATAAAAGTTTAAGAACAAAAATCGGGTTATAGTTTAAAGAAAAGAAAATGGGGTTTGTTAACATGCGTACGCTTGTTTTTCAGTTGGTACATTTTAATAATGTGTATCGGATCATAGTAGACAAAAATACTCTCTAGATTCTAAGTTTTAAAGTCAAAGATATTTAAATAATTTTCATTCTCAAAACTAAAAAAAAGAAAAAGAAACCCTTAAACCCTTACTCACCTTTCTAATTCCTCTTAATCCTTTCTCTTTCATCTCTCTCACTCCAACCTTTTCTCTATCATCCTATGGTACATCCAACTGAAAAAAAAAATTAGAAATACTCGTCGTTAAACAATTTACCTTTGTAGAGAGCTGAGTCATTGGCATATTTGCCTTCAGGCAAAGGTTCATTCAAGATCTCTTCAATTTCATCATCTTCATTAACCTCTCTAATTTCATCATCTACAGATGTTAAATCGTCATCTCTTAAAAAACCTTCAGACCAATTACCAATTCCTTCTTATCTCATTATGCTTGTGAAAATTAGATAAAATTAAGTAAGACAAAAATTATAAAATGAAAACTCATTATAAAATCATTTTTTGTAAGAAATTATTTAATAGTGAGTGTTTCTGATTTTTTCCACGCGAATTACCAGTCCTTCCTATGTCATTATGCTTGTGAAAATTAGATAAAATTAGATAAGACAAAAATTATAAAATGAAAACTCATTATAAAATCATTTTTTTTAAGAAATTGTTTAACCGCCAGTTTTTCTGATTTTTTTTTTAATTTGGACTACAGTAGAGATGACAGAGAAAAGGTTGAAGCGAGAGATGAAAGAGAAAGGATTGAGAGGGATGAGAGAGGTGAGTAAGTGTTTGGGTGTTTTTTTTTTTAGAGCCAGTGTTTCTGATTTTTTTTTAATTAGAGCTACAATAGATATGACAGAGAGAAAAGGTTAGAGTGAGAGAGATGAAAGAGAAAGGATTGAGAGAGGTGAGTAAGGGTTTGAGAGTTTCTTTATTTTTTTTAGTTTTGAGAATAAAAATTATTTAAATATCCTTGACTTTAAAACTTAGAATTCATAATATATGTTACACATTATTAAAATGTACCAACTCAAAAACAGCATTTAACTCTTAAATAAATATTTATATCTGATTTAAAAATTTCTCTTTATTCATCCAAATTCTTCAGCAGTTCTTTCTCTTGCACATGAAGATATCTCGAGGTGAATAATATGATTGATATAAAGTTGGCTTTCTTTGCAATCATTGAACGTTTCCTAATTCTTTCCAAGCTTCCACTCATCCATCGTTTCATTCAAATAATACAACTTTTTCCCACAATAACTTAACAAATTGGGTTATTTAATTTCCTACCTCGCTTAATTTATTTTGGAAAAAAAGTTACTCAGCTTTTTTACAGAGCTAAGAAAAAAAAGGAAAGAATTAATGTATCCTACATCCGAATACTGATATATATAAACAAACAAAGGAGAAAACGAAATATCATATGAATTAGTAGTATGCTAAAAGAATTATTATTTATTAATGGGAAATAATTTACAATATTTTATCGGATAATTTTTTAGGAAATTAGATAAAAGTGATGCTAACATATAAATGAAAAAAAAAAAAAAATCTGAAAGAAGTGTTTTAAGAAGCGAGTAAGGGAAGCAATGACTACTTTTCCTCACTAAAAAAAGGTAAACAAATCGTCCAGGTGGATCATAAAAGGAAACTTTGGAAATAATTATTGCAAACTTTCTTTTTATAAGGTAATGCTTCAGTTGCCATAAAAGTATATAGATAGTAGTAATAAATTAGACCATTTTTTTTACAATCGAAATATACAAAATTTAGGATGGAAAATGTCAAAAAAAATTATGATTTTTAGTTCAATAATTTTTTGGCTCCTCGGTAATTTTGAATTTTGTATATTATTTTCGTTTAGGTTTTATACAAAATTGTACTTTTTTGTTGTATCATTTATTGATGTTCACTAAAGCATAACATTTTGCACGAAAATAATTAAGTAGGACAGATGCATTTAATCTTTTTGTCTCCAAATAAATTTTACATATTGTCTTTATTTACCCTGTAGCAGTTTCTTTTTCTATTTTGATCTTCTACATAAATTTTATTTATATTTAAAAAAAATTGTTTATTAAATTTAGTAGTATTTCCAATTTTTTATTATAAAAATAAAAATTAAATAATTTTGAAATCAAAACTTATCCGAATGAATCTAATGAAATGCACAGTTGCACTAGTTCAGTTCCGAAAGAAATGGAATTATTCCAGCTTTAGCCATTGTTTGATGAAAGACAAAAAAGTGAACCAATCCATTTTAATTCATTCAAATCTTTTCACTAAAACAAGAAAATATAGGTAAATCAAGATTACTATATTAAGATTATTATTATATTTACAAGTGTTAACAATTTAAATTATAATATTATAATAATAAACAATTAATATGTTTAATACTTTTTTTTAATACGATTCATCAAATCATGACTAGCTTAAAAATCAACATAGAAAATACTTTATGCTGTCTAAGACAAATTATTGAACATTAGTTTAGTAAAAAGTGCATAAAGAAAGTAGATTCATGAAGGTAACCAAACTCAAAATTGGTACAAATTTAATCTAACAAAGGTACTTGAGATGCATGTTGCTAAGATTTCTTCAAGCATGGGTTTGGCAATTTTATTCTAGCAATCATATTCCGCTTAGATTTCTGCCCAAGGTTTCGTGTCTCGAATTATTCTGAATAAAGTATTGCATGGTGTCAAAATAGATGTTAGAAAGATGGAGAAAAGTTTGGTGGGTGGCAATTGCAATCAGTAGAGTTTGTATCTTATGAAAAGGAGAAGAGAAAGGCAAAGGCAGCTAAAGGTAAAGCAATGCATGCTTTATACAAGATCCATATAATAATAATAATATATACTACTACTAGTAATAATATAATTAAGATGGATAAAACTGTGATCTTACTGGTACTAGTGGAGTGTACTTTCGCTTTTTGCATAACAATTACAAGTGTTTGTGCCTCGTTAACTTCCCTCATTCTTTAACAAATCAAGTGTAAGTAATGCCATAGTAAAAAGTGTACTTTCAACAGTTGAGCTTTCTTTGTTGTATATGTGTCATATTCCTAAGAGAAGATGTGTAATATTAAAGGTTGATGAATAAAATTGTACTTATCTTTAAATTTATATTTATGTTTATATATTTCAGACAATCAAATATTAAAAATTTAAGATTAAGTTGAAAATTCCTTATTAGGTAAAACTAAAATATTTGAAACAAAAACTTATAAATTTATTTTTTAACAATTTTAGGTTGGATGTTGAAAATTCATTATTAATGTATCTTACAAAAGATGACACCGAATTGAACTGAGTACAACTGGTATGTTGTAATATTGTTTGAAATTGAGATGTGGTAATGTTGGTTGTTTTGATTTTTTGGTTCATATACGATTTTGAGTAGATTTGTTATAAAATTATGATTTATGGAATATTTGAGTTCTTTTGTAAGATCTGTGAAAAGGATCATGATTCAATTGGTAATTGACAAAATTTTGAAATAAGTGTAGTTACTCTAAAAATGATAAAAACATCCAAATAGACCAAAGGTTATAAGGATGATATAATTAAGGTTTACGTAGATTGAGCTCTAAATAATGGGATAAACATATTAGTTTGGATTATTTGGCTTAAGCTAAAATCGAATTATACTTTTTGTGACTATAAATGAGAGAAAAACATCAATTGAAATCAATAATATTGAAGAGATGTATCTATCAATTTTTTGTCACTTACTAGATGATACACTCGCTTGTTGGACGAGTTAGTTAGTTACCGAGTAAGAGTGAAAATTAGAATTCCAAAGAAAACTTTAGATGATACCACATCAATTGAAACCAATAATATCAAATTATTGTATCTATCAATTTTTTGCCACTCATTAGATGATACACTTGTTGGACGAGTTAGTTAGAGTGAAAACTAAAATTCTATAGAACTCTTTAGAGAATACACTCGTTGAGTGAGTTAGAAAAAGACTAAGGGAGAACAAAAAATTAAAAGAAGGAGTTATATACAATACACGGACCATATTTTGTTGCAAGCCTTATAGAAATTGTCCCCAAGGTGGCTGAGCAAGTAATATTGTATTATTGAGTAAGAATATTTTATGAAAATTTAGTGAGCTTAAAAGGAATTGGTCACTTGGCGAGCTTGTGTGACATTTGAGCAAGGGAGGACTTAAACAGAAAGTAAAATGTTTATAATGTTTCTGAGTTTTGGGTGTGGTTTAGTAGAGTTTGTAATTTTGCCAATAAAAGCATGTGTAGTCTAGTAGAACCTAAGATTTTGCCAAAATTCTATTCAGCGTAGGTGGTCTAGTAAAGTTTAGGGTTTTGTCAAAAATCTATGTGTTTGGTTTAGTAGAGCTTAAGTTTATGTCAAAGATCTATTCTGGAATTTTATTTGATGTGCATATGTGATTGATATGAATGTACTTATTTTAAAAGAAAAATACTACATTTGGTAGTTTTAGAATGTGTATTGAATGAGAATTTAAAAAATGAAGTCATTATGATTTCTTAGTATCGTACTCACATAAATAAAAATATTAAGTTGTAAAAGTTGATGAATATTCTTATGAAAAAGAATTGTAAGAAGACTTATTTCTTAATATATAATTATCCGAAAATGAAAGTGATGTAATATATATATATATATATATATATATATATATATATATATATATATGGGGTTTGTTAATACGTGTATGTCTGTTTTTCAGTTGGTACGTTTTAATCATGTGTATCGGATTATAGTAGACAAAAATACCCTCATTTGTCATGGATTCTAAATTTTAAGGTTAAGGATATTTAAATAATTTTCATTCTCAAAACTAAAAAAAAAAAAAAAACCCCAAACCCTTACTCACCTCCTCAATCCTCTCAACCCTTTCTTTTTCGGCTCTCTCACTCCAACAAAATCAGAAACCCTTTGTCATCAGAGATATTTTCTCTCTCATCTCAACATTTTTTCTCTCATAACTCCAACATTTTGTCTCTCATCTCAACCCAATTGAAAGATGGTGGTGGTAATTTGAATTGGAGATATTTTTTAAAATTTGAAAAAGTTTACTCTTTTATAATCATTTTATATTTATTAATGTGTGTAAAATGAATATAAACTTTGTCACTTTATGTTACTCTTTCCAAATCTCAAAGGTAAAAAATGATTTTACTGATTTTTATCTTGCATAGTGGTTAAAGTTTATTCTAAACGTCTTTAGAAGTTGATTCAGTGATAAAAAAGGGACATAAGGAAATTAAAGAAATAGGTATAAAAGAGCTCCCTAGGAATACAATTCTTTCAATTCTAGGTTGTAATGTTACATCATGTATCCCAGAGAAAGGAAAAAGAAACACTTTGTGTAAAGGGAAAAGGACAATAGAGGAAAATATCTTGTTCTTTAAAAATATAATGAAATATGGTGTAGATGTGTAAATAATGTATGAAAATTTAATTGATTTATGAAGGTTTTATTTACATGATTTAATTTAATAATAAGAAGGAAAATATATAACACATCCTCCAAATGAACGAACAGAGCAAGAGCAACAAATTACTATGTCACGGATTGTTGTGTGTGGCTGAGGGAGAGTATGGAGACAAGGGAGAAACAAATTGGATAAGTGAGGAAGGTGGATTAGGGTTAGACAAGGGTTTCTGATTTTTTTTTTTCAATTGGGACAAGAGTAGGGATAATAGAGAAAATGAAAATGTTGGAGTGAGAGAGATGAAAGAGAAAGGGTTGAGAGGAATCAGGGAGCTCAGTAAGGGTTTGGGAATTTCTTTTTTTTTTTAGTTTTGAGAATGAAAATGATTTAAATATTCTTAACCTTAAAACTTAGAATCCATGACAAATGAGGGTATTTTGTCTACTATAATCCGGTGCACATTGTTAAAACATACCAACTGAAAAACAGGTTGTGTTAACAAACTCATATATATATATATATATATATATATATATAAATTTAATTATATACTCGAGTCTCCTAAAAATATATTAATGTCAAATTTATTTGAAATTGTTGATGATTGTAACATAAGCATGAGATGATAGACTTATATGTTATACTGTGATGAATGTGGTTGACTTACACACATTAATACATATACACGTTTATGGATTAAAAAATACAAAAAGAATTATTAAACTATGCTTATATCTCTCCTTTGGTGAAAAAACTTTATACAAAAACAACTTCTCATCACAATCCCAATAATTATCCACAAGTAGCAGAACTAAAGCAACTATCATTGTCAGAGTAATCGAAATCTTAATAAACCTGCAAATTCAATATTTAATTTGTTCCAGATGTTAAGAAAACCGGCATCCTAAGTAACAACAAGTAATGTTTATTGTTATGATGTCTTTCTTCTATCATAGGCTTTTGTAAAGTCTCAATCACTTTCTAGGAAAGTGTATCTTCCAACAAGCTTGAATAATGAAGAGGACACTTGTCCAGTTCTAAACAAAAAGTCTAAAACATTTGGAAGAGTTTGTTGTCTGGAAACGTAAAAAATATCTGAGAATATCCTTACTGTGGAAAAGTAAAACAAAATCTGCGACTACTATGTTACAAAAGTGTTCCAGAGAATCTCGAACATTTATTAATTTATTACTTAATGTATCTAAGTTACATGCACCATGTTTCTGCCACAATTCTCCTCTAATGATCCCCCAAGTCCCAACTGGCTCATACAAATAAAAACAGATGACATTATTTTGGTTGAACACACAAGCATCTTAGCAGAAATCCTTCTTTGGCAAACCATAACATTAGAATTAAATGCCTCAAAATCAAAGTATGGCTTCACCTATTGTTCTTGAGTGACTGAGAGAAGGCATGTGATCTTAATTTTGTCATAAGGACTGAGAATTATTGGATGAGGTGTTGCTCTTGGCTTGAGAGGAGGTACTCTTTACCTGTGAACTCTGTGTGGAGCTGGAGTCAGTGAAGAAAACTATGTTCTCATGGTTGTCAACAAAGGCTTGAAGGGTCCTTGGAATTGGAGGTAAAGTCACATCCAAGAACCCTTCAAGGATTTGAACCACCTGACCCATTGAAGGCCTGTGAGATTCATCATCTTGGACACACCATGAAGCAATTTTTATGACTCTAATGACCTCTTCAATGTCAGCATTTCCCTCCAACCTAGGGTCCAACAAGCTAAGCACATTCCCTTCTTGGTGGACAGTGTTTGCAGCAAAAGTTGGGAAGAACCTCACTTTGCCATCTTTCGATGCCTCAGAGTTCCTCCTACCTGACACAAACTCGAAAAGCATCATTCCATAGCTGTAGACATCAGCTTTTGCAGTGATGGCCACACCTGATATCCACTCTGGGGCAAGATAACCTCTTGTCCCTCTCATGGTAGTGAGGACCCTGCTGAAGTCCCTTCCAACCAGCTTTGCAAGGCCAAAGTCTGCCACCTTTGGAACAAAATCAGCATCAAGGAGAATGTTTTCTGGCTTCACATCACAGTGTATGATGCAGTCTCTACACTTCTCGTGAAGGTAAGTCAACCCTCTTGCTGTTCCAAGAGCAATTTGGTACCTCAGTTTCCAATCCAACACCTTTGATCCATCTTCCTGAAACATTTTCGAATCCAAGGAACCATTTGGCATGTAATCATAAACCAGAAGTTTTTGAGTACCTTCGGAGCAGAACCCGCGAAGCCTTACAAGATTCACATGTTGGACTGTCCCAATTGTGCTCACTTCTGTTCTGAACTGCTTCTCACCTTGGCTAATGCTTTCAAGCTTCTTTACTGCAATGACACTAGAATCAGACAATGTTCCTTTGAAGACAGAGCCAAAACCCCCTCCTCCCAGTTTCTCTGAGAAATTCTTCGTGGCATTTTGCAAATCCCTATACCCAAATGCCACCAATGAGCCCTCCACAGTTGTTCCTATCCCAACATGTCTCTTTCTGCGCCGCAGAATCACAAACACCAAAACAATTACAAGAACCACCACACCACCAACAGCTCCAGCAACAGCACCAATGAGTGTCCCTTTATTGCTTTTAGAATCATGAAACTCAGACGCTGCAAGTTTGAGAAACAAAGTCTGCCCACTGCTGTCATCTTGAGTAAGCTGTTGCAGGTTCAAGAGATCACCATACCAAATTGAACAACCATTATTGTCATAAGCATATGCAGTACAAGAACAGTTACTCAAGCATGTTGTTTCACATTCCCCAACATTCCCGGCTCCTATGGATTGTGAATGATTAGGCAATTTCATGTTGAGAATTGAAAGGAACCTGTCACTGTCCTTGTTAGAGGAGTTTGGTGAGGCACATTGCAACTCCGTCTTTCTCACACACCCCCCTGAGTAATCCGTAAGATTCCAATCAGATTGTGACTTTGGCTCATACCCAGTCAAACAACTACAATATGGCTTGGAATTCTCAGTGCAGGTCCCAAATCCACCACAGAAGGCATACACCTCACACTGTTGCCGAGGCTGAGACCAGAACAAATTCCACTGCTGAGCATTCTCCAGCCACGTCAGTTGCTTAATCTGACCCGAGACATCCATAAAAAAGCGAGATATAATAGACTCGTTATACAAAGAGTAGGTGAAGTAGCTCTCGTTCTCGTTGGACACAAAGGTGAAATTGTAGATGTAGTTTAGTCTCATCTCAGGAACCAAGCTGAAAATGTGTCCATTCCAAGAACCACTTGACCAATACTGCTCAGTTCTATTCCAACGAATCAAATACGAATTGCTTCCTTCAGGGTCTAGTTCAAGAGAGAACATTCCCGTTGCAGGATCTTCAACATTCTTCCATGAAGTCAGATACTGTGGCTTCTTTGTTTTGTTGTTCAAACTTATCTTGCCACCGGGAAGCCACGTGTCTGTGGGGTGATCAAAACTCTGCCACATAGCATCAGTTGCCGATGCATTAGGCCTATCACTTAATATAAGATTCCCAGAATCTAGAAGCATGGCTACCACAGAACCTGAGCTAGGAGAACTCAAATTGGTTGACCAAACTATATTTTGGGACTGGTCTAATACCACTAAATTACCATCCAATATTGTTAATTTAGCAGAATTCTTATCAGAAACTGGGTCGTCTCTATTTGCGACCCAAACATAAGTCTTTTGAGATATCTTTCTGTACCACATGCCTATATAGTATTTAGAGTTGTTACCTGTGGTGAAGAAACCCAATTCAAAGGTTCCATTTTGGGAGACAAGAGTTTGATCCCCAGAGAGAGATTGATTTGCTGAGATGGTGGTCAAAGCTGCGAGTGAAGTACAGGTGTGGAAAGAGAAGAAGCATGTGATGAGGAGAGAAAGCCATAACAAGGGTGGTTTCTTGTTCAACATGTTGCCAGTGGTTTAATGGTTCCACCGTGCAATTTGCAGAGAAATTTGCAGAGAAGGTAATGAAGGTAGATATTATGTGCGAGAGGAAGAAAAGTGGAACGGGTCCAATCAATGACCTGGTCGTGTCTGAACGGACAAAGTTAATAGCTTCTCTTCTGTTTTGTCTTGTTACAAGCAAAGTCAACAAATGCTTCTGGAATTCACTGTTCAAACTTTTTGATCTGAAAATTAATGGAGGGTTATACCACATGTTCTGCCGTGAATATTGTAGGCCATCATTCCTAAAATTTAGATTTATAATATGAAAATATAATTTATTATTATTATTTATAGATTGTTCTGGTGATCTATGTTTGGTCTATAAAATCTTACTCTGAAATTATTGTCATAAATATGTAGTCATTATAAAATAGTATACAGAACTTTCATCCCATGGAAGTCCTATTTTCTAACCCAATTTTGGTTAACACGGTTCTATCTACCGTTGACCGTCCGTAAACACGCATATATTAAAAATAGTTTATTTTCTTTGTCATTAGTATGAATTTCTTGTGACGACAAAGACGCCACTAAAGTTGGAAATAATCCACCATAAGTTATATATTTTGTTCAAAAAATTGTCTTAAATTTTGGTCAATGTAAGATATATATTATACTTAAATTTCTAATATATGTATATATTACAATTTTACTGAAGAGATGAGAAAGAGTGTCTTAGGAAATAAGAAATGGAGGTGCATTTTGGTCATTTGCAAAGGTGAGCTACAATACAAGCCATCCAATAAGTTGAAAAGTCAAATGAAATACATTTACATATATTCATTTATTTATTCATGGTGTGTGCATCTTTGTTATCCCACTTCATATCATTGATTTAATACTTTATTTAAATTCCTCCTTCCTGACAAATCTTATTATATTCTTGTTTTGTCTTTTTCCTGGTTTCTTAGTTGACATTTTAGACTTTTACATGCCATGCTAATCGTAAGCATGACACGCACATTACGAAACTTCCAATTTCCAAACCTTATATTAGGTAAACAGCGAGAACATCATTAACATTTTCATACCTATATTTTTGCTTCAATAGTTTTTCTTTTTGAGTATAACAGACAGCAAGGAAAAAAGAAAAAGAAATTTCATAATATTTTCAAAATGAATCAAAGTTGATACACAGAAAATAATGAGACAATGAAAATAAATAAACCTTAAGATGACAAAAGGAAAAATTGGAAGATCAGATCAAAATATAA
Organism: Vigna radiata var. radiata; assembly: GCF_000741045.1. Classification (NCBI taxonomy): domain Eukaryota; kingdom Viridiplantae; phylum Streptophyta; class Magnoliopsida; order Fabales; family Fabaceae; genus Vigna; species Vigna radiata. The sequence continues at coordinate 10,051,534 of NC_028352.1, read as the reverse complement.
CCTGATATTTTTGTGAAATCTACTCTTTCTTTCTAATTTCTGTCCGTTTTTCATATATGGACATCAAATTATTTTTTCCTCAGACGAAGGAATCGAGTGATTATAATGAAGACATGGAGTTTGGCCTGCCATGCTGGTTTTCTTCTTAGGTCTATGCAGTTTCAATTTTCAAAGTCATGAAAATGGAGGCATTCCATCAGAACGGTCGTTGTTGTCCACTGAATTAACAATGGGTCTAAGGTTTTCTCCTTCTTTGGAGAATGACCCATGAAAGAATTTGATATTCAATATACAAAGCAACATTAATTACTTGGTCAAAGAAAAGAAAACCTTATTCCAGTCATAGTTACTTTTATATATATATATATATATATATTAATAAATATCCATATTCATTTCTAAATGGAGAAAATGTTCAAAGGTTAATAGGCTCACTTGATGTCTTATTTAATTTAATGGAGAGGAGGTATTTAATTTAATGAGAGGAGGCTGAAAAGTAAGAGAGACAGGAAAAGAAAAGTCTAATTCACTTATAACACCAGCTCATTAAAAGAAAAGATGAGAGAAAATTATTCATGTTTTTCATAAGGTTAAAATCACTTTGGCGTTCCTGTTTTCGTAATGTTTTCTCAATTGGGTCCCCGTCTTTTAAAACCTCCCAATTAAGTCCCTTTAAGTGTTAATTTGAAACCAATTAACCATTCCCGTTAAAAATCATTAAACGGTGTTAAACTATTGCAGATGTGTTGGCTGACGTGGTAGACGTTCTACTGATTTGCGACATTTGGCACTGTTGAATGAAACGTGTCATTTTTTCCATTCATTAAGATTTGTAATTATATTTATAATTGAGTAATTAGGAGAATCATGACATCGTGATTGAGCTTAAGTTCTGAAGTGGAGAACCCAGATCGAGCTATTTAGGGTTCTTTTGAGTTTAAGCTTGGGCTGCACTTGAAGAGGGAAGTTCCAAACTACAAGACGCAACAATGTCCATGGCGCATTCTTGTTCCTCTTCAACTTGCAATGACTGTGGAAGGAAGCATATGCGTTCTGTTAGCTCTCGTGGAGATGCATCGCTGATCTGCCATTGTAGAGAGAAGACTGTGTTGAGGACTGCAAGAACCACCAAGAATCGAGGGAAACAGTTCTGGGGTTGCCCTAGGTATAAGCTAGGGAGTGAAAATGGATGCAACTTCTTCAGATGGTTTAGTGATTGGGGAGTTGAAGAAAGTATTAGCTGTGAGCTTTTGGAAGCAAATGACGTGAGGTTGGTGAAGACTTTTGAAAAGCAAGGTGTTAAGCAGATGTCTGATGTGGAGAAAGCTGTGGTGGGTCTTCAAAGAGAGATGAAATATTTGGTTGTGGTTATTAGTGTTCTATTTGTAATGAACACGATTATAATTGCAATGATGATGGGAAGGGCTTGATGATGTATGTAGTTGTAGGTTGTTGTCATCTTAATGTAGTTAGGATTGGTTTGTTTTGGTATGAGTTACAGGATTTGGTCATGTTATTGTAGTTAGGTGGTCTGTGATGGTGGTCATGTTATCCTAGTTAGGTGGTCTGTTATGTTATTGTAGTGGACCAGATGTTTAATGTATGGTTGTTATCTTTAATGAAAATGGTATTTTGGAAAGCATGTGTTGGCAGCATTTCCATATATTCAGTTATCAAAGTTATATATTGCGACCTGTTTGAAGAAGATTAACAGTAATTGAACTGATATATTTTACTGATACATATCAATATGAAAAAAGAACTGAATGAGTAAAGTTGGCATTGGAATTTCGTAACTTTTATATAAATAGCAAAAGGTAACCAATCAATGTTCATACAGCCAGCAAAATTCAAGTGACATATTACATCTTTCATCATTCAAGTGGCCTATTACATATATAGTACCACTAAAACAGCAAAGTCTGGTAAACTTAAACATTTGATAATGAAGTAAAACTGGTTACAGCAAAATATGGCCTATTACATGTGCTACCATCAAAATTTGGCCTATTACAAAATCTGGCAAAATTCAAGTTCAAGGATGGGTTTCTGCTCCATGTGGTTCACCCTGAGGCAATGTACTAGGTTGTCCCTCTTCCTGCACTTGGCTTCTGTTGGGGCAATTTCTTTTATTGTGTCCCACTTCCCTACGCATGGTACATCTTTTGAGTAAGCCCCCCTTTGACATTTTTGTGGTACTTTTCTTCAACTCCCATTGCTCTAATCTCCTTTTCTTCTTAGGACGACCAGGCATTTGTCTTTTTGGTGGAGGCAAGACATCTTGATATTCAGTGACCTCCCATAGATGTTTTCCATTAATGGGGTATATAATGGAGGAATACATCTCTTCATAGGTTGACTTTTTGAAGCATAGTGGTACATAGTCCTCTGCATTTAGGTTCAGAAACCTCATTGCTGTCAATGCATGCACACAAGGAATTCCACTGATGCTCCACTTCCTGCAAGAACATGTATATTTATCTATATCCACCACAAAGTTGTCCCCACTTTGGGACACATGTCTGATTTCTAAAATTTTGTGTGCAGACTAGCTGTCAAGAAAAACAAACATTATTTATATCAATTTGGTAAACATAAACAAGTATATACAGATGTAATAGTTGTGCATACCTGGGAATCCAATACTTTGTTTGTTGTGCCTCCTTGTTTAGTCTACTCTGAATTTTAGGACAAATTGATGACTTAAAAGAAGTAACCCGTGACCTATTAGTGGCCCATCTCTTCATCATATACAATTTGATGTCCTCCAACAATGAAATAATGGGTTTTGTCCTTATATTTACCAGAACGCTATTAAAAGCTTCTGACATGTTATTCACTAAGGTATCACTTTGAGCTGTGGATGTGAACCTTGATCTTGACCAAAACCTTAAAAGAAAACTAGTGTTAACTTACATAACAGGAAAACTATTGTTAAGTTAGATGACCTGAAAAGTAGTACTAAGTAAGATTGTCAAACCTTGGAGCAATTCCCATGAGATGTCTAAAAGCATCTACGTTAACAGCTTTCATCTTTCTCATCTCAGTCTCCCATTGTTGTGGATGAGTTGATGTAGCTGCCTTCCACATAAGCCTTTTCAAGTTTTTTCCAGGGAATTTTTTCCTGAAGTTGGCATATAAATGCCTTACACAAAATCTTTGTGCAACTCCAGGAATAACATCTTCTGCAGCATATCTTAAACCCTGTAAAGGCATTCAAATGGTTCGTTAAATGAACAACTTAATTATGTAAGAGAAAAGAGAACAAGTTTAATGGAAATGACCTTTTGTTGATCTGACATTATTGTAAGTCCAGAACACACATCTCTACCACCTAGGTCTTCAATCAGGAGCTCCAGAAACCATTTCCAGGTGTTTTTGTTCTCAACTTCAACAATTGCATACGCCAATGGCAACATTTGGTCGTTTGCATCTCTGGCCACAGCAGTTAATAGCTCACCATGATGTTGACCTTTCAAGAAGGCTCCATCAAGGCCAATGATTGGCCTACATGAAAGAAAGCTATCTTTGCAAGCCTTTAGGCATGCGTAAAACCTTTGGAATATTACTTTCCCATCATATGGCTCAACTTTGACCTTGATTGTAGACCCAGGGTTTCTTTCTAATAACTCATGAGCATAATCATATATTCTAGTATATTGCTTAGTAAAGGAGCCTGCCACTTCATCTGATGCATGTGTTTTGGCCCTATATGCCATGTTCTTAGATATTGCTATATTCCATTTCCTACAAACTTTTTCTCTAATATCAACTTCCTTGACATTAGGATTCTCTCTCACTGTTTTTTCTAGTTTTCTACTAAGCCATTTTGCATTGAATAGTCGAACCTTGTGTTCTCTAGTACATGTATGAGTGTCAAACACAGTCCTTACTTGCCATGACTTAATTGCACCCATGAAACCAAAATATACCACCCACGGGCATTTTCCTTTTGAGCCCAAGCATCTAACCCTTATTCTTCTTTTATCATTCTTCACAAATTTCAAATTTCTCCCATTCTCCATTGCATAAGTTTTGATTGCATCAAGGATGTCTTCTTTCTCTACGAAGTAGGTTCCCACTTCCCACTTAAAATCTACCATATTTTTGGGCTGCACAAATGTGGAAAAATGTCCATAACCTTCTACTTCACTGTCTTCATCACTATTGTCACGTGAACTTAATTCATCAGATTGTCATTCATCATTGAACCAACTACAATCATTAATCTCATCTCCATCCTTATCAGAATCAGACTCAGGTAGAAATGGCTCAACCTCAACCTCCAAATCACTACAGCTTTCACTTATATCACACTCAATATCTACGTCTACTAATTGGCAAGTGTACCAAATCGTTCAAGTAATAAAACTAGTAAGACCAGGTATCGTTTTCCCAAGAGACTTGTGCAANACATGANAATTNNTCCTTTNATAACTCAATTAGACATCAAAGTGCACAAAAACACAAGAAACTCTTTTTGGTATTTTTATCAAACAGTTGGTGTGCAAGGAATTTAACATAGTGTATTTACAATTTGTCAAGACTAGAGTTC
>NC_028352.1:9981620-10046554 GCF_000741045.1 Vigna radiata var. radiata | reverse complement strand
AAAAATCACCATTGAAGAAGCTTGAAGACCCAAGGAGGAGTGGGAGAGCTTCCCAACACCCCAAATAGCCTCCAAGGGCCTCTCCCAATCTCTCTAGGTGAAGAATGAAGTGTAGGAGGAGAAGAATCCCCAAAAATCGCGAGAACCATGTTTAAATAACCCATTTTTGACACATCAGCGAAAAGTCGCGCCCAGCGCCCCCTTCTGGGGCGCCCGGGCGCCATAAAAATACAAAACAGCAAATCAAAGGGCGCCCAACGCCCCCCAGGGGCGCCCAGGCGCCAAATCTGCAGAAAATCAGCAGCCAGGGGCACCCTAGCGCCCTTCTGGGGGCGCCCAGGCGCCATTGCTGCAGCCAAGGGCGCCCCAACCCCCCTTTGGGGGCGCCCAGGCGCCATTTCTGCAGCCAGGGGCGCCCCAGCCCCCCTTTGGGGGTGCCCCAGCCCAGACAGCTTTGACAGCATTCAAAAATTCAGGCTCTTGCGCGATTCCGAAGGCGTCCAACATGGGTATTTGCTTCAAATTGATCTTTTATGGTCCCAAAACATGTTCCCTCGAGTTCTTGCTTGTTTTCCTCCACTAGAATTGCTTCCTATTCCTTTATTTCACACACTCAAACATAAAGATTAGAGGTAAAAACAAGCATATGCTAAATAAACACAAGAAAACTAGAAAACACACTAAATGTGAGGATAAAACAAAGTAAAAGCTATGAAGGAGTTGATTTTGCCACTAAACTGATGCTTAAATAATGGTAAGAATTAGCATTATCACACGTGAACTTAATTCATCAGATTGCCATTCATCATTGAACGAACTACAATCATTAATCTCATCTCCATGCTTATCAGAATCAGACTCAGGTAGAAATGGCTCAACCTCAACCTCCAAATCACTACAGCTTTCACTTATATGACACTCAATATCTACGTCTACTAACCCATCCTCCTTATCCATCTCACCATCAATTTCATGTGTTGAACTCCAATCACCAACTTCTACATCATCCATCTGACCATCCTGTGGTTGTATCCTCTCAGCCTCAACTTCAACTTCACATGGTTGTACCGTATTAACCTCAACACTATCAGGCTGCACCTCAATACCATCTACTTCCTCTCCCCTATTAACCTCACTACTAGGAGACTCAAGTTCAACTTCAACTTCTTCTGCCCTATTAACCTTTGTAATCTGAACATAATCTTCATCAACCTCAGTACCAGCAACATCCCCAGCAACATCCCCACCCTGACCATTTGGTGAGACAGCAGCCTCACCATGAACTTCCTCTGCCTGCCCGACAACCACTTCCTCCTCAGCTACCCTTTCATCACCTATCCCCTCATCAGCTATCCTCTCACCATCACCAGCTACATCCTCACCTCCTTCATCAACGTTAAACTCAATCATGTGAATGACTTCAGCCTCAGACACATTGTGCACTACATACATATGAACTCGTCCATTTAAGTGAGCTAAAGTGACCATTTGCATGGCACCTACGTCATCAGTCAATGCTTCTAGCCTATCATCTAAGATAGGACCACAACCAACAGAGTACCACAACTCTTTAAAACCATCATACCCTAGACTTTTTACTACACTCACTACCACAAAAAAACTCCATACGTCAGGATCAAATACAAGTGTCTCAATTAGCCCTTCATACTTTAAGCAGCCCTCATTCACGAACTTTCCCCCATGATGAATAACTACTTCGATATGGTCCATCACTCATAACACCGTAACCGTAAACAATATGCTACACCTACCAATAACCATAAAAGGACAAAAGACACCGCTTAATAAAGTGATAATGACAACAGGATCTAAGTATAACTATGGGGGACATGGGGGACCACAACCGNAAAGACAATACAACAAATTTTCAGACAACCCATACCCCACATATAAAAAAGCCATCCCCACATAACAATACGAACTATCACAATCAAATATTAAACTACAGTCTCAGCAGATTCAAGAGAAACCACAACAATCAAGACATTAAAAAAGGCATCCCCATAAAACAACTTTTTACAACTAATCAAGATATTACATAAAGGCATTCCCAAATAATCAACATATTAAAAAACCCATCCCNAATTAACTAACTTACCTTCCACCAATTTCAAGAGAAACGACTACACCAAAACGCAGAACGAAGTCGCGATTCAACTTAAAGTAAGGAATGACGAAGCTGCAATGACCGATTCACGTATGATTCGTCTGAAACTTGCGATGTGTATGAACTTGCGATGCACTCCTCTGAAGCTTGTATNAGTCCCAGAACCCAATTGTTTTTCGATGTTCCAGAACCCTAATTCCCCTTTTCATTTAAGTGAACCCCGTAATGCCCTTTTTTAATTAACTGAACCCTAAATCCCTTTTTCAATTAACTGAAACCTAATTCCCCTTTTTAATTTCAGTTTATAACTAATTGATCATTACCATTTTTTAATCCTTCATTAAAAGGCCACGTATCCACTCAATTTCTTGACACGTTTCACTACATACTTAAACGTCTACCACGTCAGCCAACACATCTGCAATAGTTTAACACCGTTTACGATTTTTAACGCGAAGGGTTAATTGGTTTCAAATTAACACTTAAAGGGACTTAATTGGGAGGTTTTAAAAGACGGGGACCCAATTGGGAAAACATTACGAAAACAGGGACGCCAAAGTGGTTTTAACCTTTTCATAATTGTGACTGTAAAATTAGTATTACAAATTCGTTTATCATTGAATCAGACTAAAAATTTGACACTAGATTCGGGATATCCTATTCTTCATTCAAATAAGTTGATTTGGATCGTTGATATGAGATATAAGTTAGGAATATTCAACTCCCACTGCAACTATGTATTTAGTTTTTTTATCTTCCTTGTTATCTCTTTGCAAGCTTTTGTTGCTTTGTTTTTTGACTAAGTGTTAACACTATTTTGTACAGTTGATTATACTCTTTGTTGATTATAGTGGAGTTATTTTTTGGTCTGGACAACTCGTGGTTTTTATTCTTATTGATGGAAACTCATCTAAGGAGCTTAATGGTGATCCATCCAAAGAGTTAAAATTTCAACTAAGGCTAGGAGAATGAAAGAAGAAGAAGGACTCTACTCTTATGAAGATAGTGTTGTAGCTTAATCTTTCCTTTTTCTAAGTTTTGTAAATATGTAAATAAATCTTTTCTTTAAATCTTGTATTTAGGTCAAGTTTACGTTTCATTTAGGCTTGTATTATATTGATTAAATAAGTATCAAGAATCAATTATTCTTGTCAACTTTGACATTTTCTATGTTGCACTCATGACAATAATCTATTACCATGTTCCATAATCGATTATTTCTACCAAAATGTGACAACATGCTAATTTTGAGTCTTTTGAACTTATCTCTTGAGTAAGATGCGATCTAAAATGGTTTTGGGCTTGCTTGGCCTTAAGGAACCTTCTAGAACAATGTTTAAGTGAGAAGACTCTCATATATTGAATCTACACTTGAAGAAGGTTTAAGAAACTCTTTATTTCAATGCATCTTTACTGATTCAATGTACTCTTGTTCAAATGGGTTCACTCTCTTATCCTATAAATATGAGTGACCAAACCTTGTACATTAAAAACTTGGAATATGTGAAGAAAACTCTTGCCAAAATTGTAGTGCCCTTTACTTTAAGTTCATTAGATTTGTCATTTATTTGACTTCTCCTAACGCTTTCGTTGAAGATTGGTCCAGCCTCCTCCTTCGAGAAACATTCCAAACCTACTCTCCAAACACAACGTCCTTTGTCTTTTTATGCTTTCATGTCAATACATCGTCTCCATGGATTCTCTTTCAACTTGAGTGAAGAGGATTTCCATCATCTTGGCATCAAGACTTGTTCCTTGTGTGGAATTTGATCCAATCTTTCGATTTTGCTCCACCATGGATATTTATTGTGCATATTAATAAAGATTAACTTGGTCCACTCCTATCAATTGAGATTAGAGCAAATCAATTTTTCATCACATTTTTTAAGAAGTTTTTCATATTAAAAATATTGATATCTTTGCTTTGTGATTTTAATGATTTATTGTTATTATTCATTGGTTGTTGTGCCTTCAGATTGTTGCAAAATTAGAAAAATTATATATATTACATTATGTGATTATTGGACGAGTGTTGATAGTTGGGATCAATCATTTTATGTTTGCTATGAGTTGGCTTTTATGACTTTTGTTGAGGTGTTAGGTACTGTACTGCTCGGGTCCAGATGATCTGGATAGTTCACTAGCTCCCCAGGCTAGAACAGGTATGTAAAGTTTTGTTTTGGAAAAATAATTAATTACTTTATTATCCTGATTTCGTATGATATATTGGTCCCTCAGGCTCGAATTATGTTGTGTCGAGCCTAAAAGTCTATGGGCTAATGGTACAAGATCTAGGGTAGTGCGTAATGTGGTTTGAAATGAATGTTGTTAAAAGGGAGATGTTGGATGTGAGGCAATCTAACGGTTGATGAGGCACGACACTTGGATTATACCTCCTTTGCCTCAACTTTATAAATTGTAGGTGCAACGGGAAGAATTAATCTTGTTATGAAAGATTTTAAATTGAATGAACCAAGGTCAGATGTTATAATACTACTCTATATGGTTACATGATAGGTATGTGACTTCATGGGTATTGAACTTAATACATGTTATTTTGAAAATTGAATTTATAATAAATTTGTGTATTATAGATGTTATATTGATATTGATTCATTGATTATGTGTTTAAAATTTCTCCAACTTACTTTATTTTTATTGTTGGTTATGTTTTTTTATGTCATGATCACTTGCATAAATAAATGATGGTGCAAGTTGTGGAGAAGTGATTATACAAGTAATAGTGGACCACAACCTTGGAGTGGTTGTATATGGAAGAATAATTACTTAATATATATATATATATATATATATATATATATATATATATATATATATATATATATATATATTATTTTAAATGATAACATGATTTTAGTTTTAGTTATTATCATAAAATTTGTTATTTGTAATTATTTATCCTTACAAAATATTATCAATAATAACTTTCACTTTTTGCTTTACATGTCACATCACCATCTTTTTAAGTCAGGAGTAACCCTTATGCCTTTTGTTTAAAAAAAAAAAAATCATTCAACATCCAAACACTTTGGTAATCGATTACAACAAGGGTGTAATCAATTACTAGGGTCATTTTTGCATACTGCACACTCTGGTAATCGCTTACCAAGGAGTTTTTGGCCACTGAACCTACCGGTAATCGATTACAACAAGGGTGTAATCGATTACCAGAATCATTTTTGCCTACAAAGTTTGGTAATTGTTTCGGTTGAGTTGAGATCCTTAATCCAAAACATTCAAAGTTGTCCATTCCAAGGGTCGGTCATTCTTCCTTGCTATGCTCTGATAGTCCAACTCTTCATGTAATCATTCCCGATTGGGGGTTGACCTGCAGAAGACACTCTAACGCTCAAGTCAGATATGTTTCATAGAGAGGTCAATATTTTTATTAGGATAGATTAAGATGATTGTACCTGGACATCCATTGTATATTTATAGGACTTGTGACAGCCAGGTCCGTTATTAAACATTAATGCAATATATTTTTAGGTAATCAAACCCAATAATTAATAATCAATATAGTATATTTCTAAAGTATAAGGCAATCTGACCTATTAATACCTGATAATTGTCCATAAATGACAATTAATTCTGATAGGTATATTTCATATAGTACATAAGCCTCCCAAGCCCAAGCAAGCTCTTTATTGAAAGAGGTGCGTAGGGATTATTATGAGCTTTAAAAGAGGTCGCTCACGTTGTATTTAGGGAGTCTATCTTCGATGCGCTTTAAATCTTCATTGCTCCCTGTACCGAGCGGCAAACTCTAGGAGCTCTCTTTGCAACTTTTCCATAGATTGAATAAAAAATGCTAAGAGTTTTCTTTGAAACTTTTTCCTGTACAAGAGATTTTCACTCCAAGCCCATAGTTGAAGTCTTTATAAGGAAGGTGGTGAAGTTACATGCGAATTTATCCTCCACCTTCAGTGATAGAGACCCTACCTTTATGAGTTTATTCTAGAAGGAATTGTTTTCTCTTTAGGATACTAGATTATTCATGAGTATAGCTTATCATCCTGAATCTAATGGACAAACTAAGGTCTTGAATAGGACTATTAAGATGTTTTAATTTTGAACAACCAAAAACTTAGAGTTCCTTTCCACCATGGGTTGAATATTGGTACAAAACAAGTTTCCAAGCATCAACCAAGTGCACACCTTTTGAAAGAGTATATGGTCAGCATTACCTAATTTATCCCATTTTGTTATGGGAGAAACCTTAATAGAGGCTATAGCTTAGGACCTTACAGATAGGGATTAGACTCTCAAGCATATGAAATTTCACCTTGGTCGGGCTTAAGAGCAAATGGTGAAATTTTCTAATAGGAAAAGGAAACCATCTCGATTTAAGTTGAGGATTGGGTGTTTTTAAAGATCAGACCACATATAGATGTCCATGCCTGCCAGATTACATCCTAAACTTACACCCAAGTACTATGGACCTTTCATAGTCCTCAAGCAAGTAGGTATGCTAGCCTTTTGCTTGTAATTACCAAAATCAGCAAGGATACACCTAATTTTCCATGTTTCGTAGCTTAAACTAGCAATGAGAAATCACAGCTTGCAAGTGGAGAAGGATCTTCCAGTGGAACTGCAATATAAGGAGCCAAGTTATAGTTCTAGATCGCAGAATGTATTCCTTGCACGGACTCATTGTCGCACAACTTCTCTTCAAATGGAAGAAGGGTGGTCTTAAAGGTGTAACATGGGAAGAAGAAGGACTTATTCGGGGCCAATTTCTTAACTTCAACCTTGCAAACAAGGTTGTTCAAATCCCAAAAGTATTGATAGAACCTTGAAGGTTTACATTAGGAAAAAACATAGAAGTTAGTAAGAAGTGGTTAGGGTAGCTAGGAGGAGTTTTAACCAGTAGTAAGGGGAAGTTTTAATCAACAGTTAGGTGATTTTATCTTTTAAGAAGGGGGCATGTCTAGGAGGAGTTTGTTGAGTGTTTTATTGCATAACAGTAGGACTGGGTAAAAATAACTGATTTGTGTTGTACTATAATTAATTATACTGTATTATACTAAAAAAAACTGATTAACTTTTACTAAAAGTTCAATATACTATTTTATGGTTCAGTTTTTAAAAACTGAATTTATAACAGTTTCAGTTCAGTTAACTGTAAGAACTGTATCTACTCTTTCCTCTTCCCTAGTTCTAGTTCAACAACTTCGTCTTACCAAGAAAACATTATTTAATAATAAAATATTAATAAAAGAAACCGTTCACATAAAAAATTAATAATTAATTTTTTAAGACAACATTTTTTTATCACAAAATTTTATATTTTTTTATCAATAAACATATATTACTTTTTAAATAATATTATTTGAAGTAATAAAAGTAAAATATAGTTTTTCAAAATTTAATGTTATTAAATTATTAAGTAATAGAAATCATAAAAGAAAAAAAAATAGACTATATAAAAAATAATACTTTAAATATATTATATTCTTTAACATATTATTAAATATGTAAAAATATGTTAAAAATAATTTTTGATGATATTAAAATGTGTGTAAGCACACACACTAAAATAATTATTTATTTTAAAAATCAACTTACTTTAAAATAAATATCAATATTATTATTTTTAAATGATAGTATTTTACAGACTAAAATTAAAATATACTTTTTAGCGTTAAATTTTATTAAATGACTATATAATGAAATATTATAAAAAATAGTAATATAGCAAAAATAATTAATATTATAGAAATATCAAATAAAAAAAATTAACATATGTTTATTAAGAGTAACTTTTCTAGTATCATATTTTATTATACTATAATAATTAATAAATATTAGTTTAATTTTTACATAATAAAATATAAATAGTAAATAATTGATTAATAGAACAATTTTATGAGGGAACAAAATAAATATAAATAAAAAATTATTTTAAAATAAAATAAGTAGATAAAAAGGTAAATTAAATTATATACACATATAAAATTAAAAAGTATAAATAAAAAATTAAAAAATTAAATATAAAAGTAAAATAATATTCATGACAAAATACATATAAATAAAAAATAAAAAATAAAAAAAATAAATAAAAAATAAAATAATTTCCATACACATAATAATAAAAGAAATATAAATAAAATAGAAAATAATAATATCAAATAATTAAAAAAATAATTTGTAAGACACTTATGAGTAAAATAAAATAAATATTAAAATAAATTTCAATTAAAAATACCATGTATTGTTATACTATTCAATTTAAAATTAGTGTAGTTAGTAGTTCAGTTCAGATGGTAGTTTATTACAATTTAGTACAGTTGAGTTCAGTTCAAGGTAAAACAAAAATAAGTTCAGTTTATCTAAACTCTTTTAGAGTTCAGTTTAGACAAATTAATTTTTATTTTAGTATAAATTTTAGTAGTACAGTGTAGTTCGTGTAGAAAGAATGTCTTCCCTTAAAAATTGTTGATTTTTTCTGTATTTTAAATTCAATAAAACACTGCCTTACTTTAATTTAGATTTCTTGTTACCAAGAAACCTAACACTCTTGATATATCTAAGATAAGATTAAATTTTTGTTAAATTAAATATTTGGCATTAAGGATCTTGATTCTCTAAAATTTTTCTTAGGATTTGAAATTGCTCAATCTTCTATATGTTTTCGATCTCTTGCAATATGTTAGTTATTAGCATCCAAATCGTTTTCAACCCCAAAGGATTATTCCCTCAAACTTTCTAAAACTGCTAGGATTATCTTTTCCCCTTGCTTCTATCTATGGTAGGCTCACTGGGCAATGGGTTTATCTTACTAATTAATGTCACACCAGACATTTCCTTCACATTCCGCAAGCTTAGTCGTTTTCTCAGCACACCTACTTCCCTGCATTTGCCAGTTGTTTATTGTGTTCTTCAATATATAAAAGGCAACCTTCCATAAGACCTTTAATTTTCTATTCAGTTGTTGCTTCATCTTAACAGTTTTTCTTCGGACTAGGGAGCATGCCTGATACACGAAGATTTGTAATTGGTTTCTGCTTCTTCCTTGATTCAACTTTGATTTCTTGAAAATTCATAAAGCAAAACATTGTCTCAAGATCCTCATCTAAAGCAAAGTATAGAACATTAGCACATGCTAGCTGTGAAACTAAGTAGTTGGTGTATATCTTCTTCAAGACTTTGGCATTTGTATTACTCGTCCAGTTGTAATCTTTTGTCACAACAAAGTTGCCCTTCATATTATACCTAATCTTGTTTTTCTTGAGTGAACAAACACGTTGAACTTGATTGCTACTTGCTGCATGAGAAAATTCATCCAAATTACAACATCTAATGTTCATTCTTGGTAAACATCAACTTGTAATTAGAAGTGGGTTTTAAACCTAACTCAACTTCACAAAACCGGCTTGTAAGGTAAAGATTGATCCTCATTTATATATTATAAATTAGTCTTATATCTAATCGATGTGGGACTTCCAACATTAACTCTCTTCTACGACCTTTTCAATACCTTGTGTCCAAACCTGAAATAATTAATATCGATTCCAGCTTGCGGGAAAATGTTAGCAGAGATATTTCATAGTTAGTTAGTTTACTACCAATTTTGGTTAACGGTTAAAAATATGTGTGTTGTAACATAGAGTGGACTTATGTTTTCTCTATTGAAATTCTACTTCATTCAATTTTGTAGAGTTTTCACAATCATTTTATAACATTTCTTTTGACAGCCAACACAAAATGTATGAGTAAAGACACTTCAACAATAATACAAAATTTATATTAATTTAATTTGACAAGAGTTATATATGTAACATCCCAAAAATTAAAATTATATGATGAATATAATACATCATGACATAGCATTATGTACATCCTTCAACTGCTTCTCTTACTATAATGCTATGTCCTGTCACAATATCTGATTTTCATACGTTAATATGGATTGAATGTTTAAAAAACCACGAGCTGCTACTGGTCTTCTTGAACTTTCTTATTTGCTCAACACATCGTTATAATTTTATAGGTTCTACTTCCTCTTGCTGTGGTCTTTTTCATGCAGAAAAGGAAAGTTTTTTTCTTAAGAAGAGATAATACCGTCTAGTAAAATTGTTTCATTATCGTGTTAAGAGATGGTGACCCATTTTAGATTGAATTAAAAATCGAAACCAAAACACAGTCCAAGTACAAGTTGAGTTTAATTAACCAACCAAATTCATTTAAAAGAAGGTTGAAAAAAAAATGGATGACACATGAGTTGATATATCAAAGAAATAAAAACTACAAATAATGCAAATGTTTTAAAGATAAGTATTCAAATAAATAATCTGCACTAAATAAGTGGGGCCAAGGCCTAGTAACTTGGTTTAATTACACTGGTCCAGATAAGATACAGTTGTTTAATCCTAATATCAGTAAGGAGCACATCAACCCCACATAACAAAATCATGGAAGTGACAAACCATCCTTCCAAAGAGGAAATTTATTGCAATCGCACCAAACTTGTTCTCTAGACAAATTGAAAATGATGTTCTTAACGAACAAAACACAACACATAATGGAATAGAAATACTGTGACAGAAAGCAGCAGCTTATTGGGCATTACAACCCACAAATCAATAGTGCACCAAAAACAGAAGGGATGAACTGTGAAAACCGAAAGCATGAAAAGAATACAACATACCAAGGCAAACAGATGCATACTGAAACAATGCAGTAAAGGAATGAGCTTTGTACTTAACAGCCTCTCACAGAGCTCCAAAATTTCCCTCGCTGCGACTCTTGCGCATGGAGAGATTTGAGGTCACGTTCAATACTTTGGTGGGAGCTTCAAACTGATGGCGAGTGTGGGTTGGTACTTTGGTTCTAGATGGTGGCAGGTGAGCTTGCTTGCCTCTGGATACTTTTGGTGAATCCACGTTTCTGCGAACATGAGTGGAAGTGGCCACTGACCTCCGTGAGCCAACACCACCTTGGCTGCTCTTCCTTGTGGTCTTGCGATCCGACCTAAGGCTGCGATCAAACTGATGGGAATTCATTCCTAGCCGAACCGACCGTTCTGCTCCATCCTTCAAAGTGCTCACTTTTATTGGTTGCCGATTGTAGTAGACGAGATGGGGTAGAAGGCCCTGCAGATATTTCTTCATCTGTTCATCTCCAACATTTTTCTGGGCAGGGTTCCCATCCAAGTTGATGGCTTGCAAAGAGTTATAGTTGGCTGCAAGTTGGCCCAGACATTTGGCTGTTGAAATCTTGTTAAAACGGAGATCCAGGATGCTTAATTTTAAGAGACGGTGCAGACCCTCCACTTCGCTGATCTTGTTTCCAGCGAGGTACAACTCTTTCAGAGATGAGCAGGATGCAAGGCCTTTGCAGATGAAGAAAAATATTAGATGTCAATAGATAATGGCATCAACATGTTATTTCTAAAAGAAGTTCTATATATAAGAAACTTGAGATGTAATCCAGAATTTGTTTTACCATGTCCAATTCTTAATATACGGTTGTAACTGAGGTCTAGGACACGAAGCCTTGTAAGTTCGCGTAATCCTTCTATAGTGGAGATCTTGTTTCTAGACAAATTCAGTGCGTGAAGTCCACGGGGAAGAGCACCAGCAGTTATCCTCACTGAAAAGGAGAATTCAGAACAAAGATAACTGGATTTAGTACTGTCAGTTTGAAGGAAATCGATAATGAATAAAGAAATTGTACTACTAACCGATAGCATTTCCAGACAGATTGAGCACTTTCAAACTCACGAATGCACTCAAAAAGGGGATCACAACCAACCCATGATTAGCCAGCTGAGCGGTAGTGGCATTAGGCCCCAGAGAAGATATATATCTTTTAGCTGCATCCATTCCTGGAGTGGCCTTATGATCTGCAATGGCAACAGTTACACCATTTACTGTGTTAACATCAGCTAAAGGCTTAACAACTTCAGGCAGTTCTTCATTTGTTTCCTCTACGGGTGGTCCACAATGCTGCAGACCAATAACCCAATCTTCAATGCGTTTAATCTTGAAATCCTTGTTAGGAAATTCAACAGAGGAATCTCCTTGAAGGGTTTTGGAATCACTTGTATCATATGTCAATGGCATTACCCAGTCTTTTGCTGAACCAGTAAGCAGATAAGAATCGAAACCATCATCAAAGAGGTTGTCCATATGACCATCTTCAGTTTTTCCCATGTCATTCTCTCTTTCTTGATCTCCCCTTATTTGATCATTAAAGTCGTTGATGAATTCCTCTTTGTGCCTCATGCTTAAAGCATGAAGATCATCACAGGATCTTGATAATGCACGTCTAAAAGCATCTTTTTCAGCAGAAAGTATAGAAGCTCTGATATTGGGTGAAGAATGTGACTTCCGTAGGGATACACTACCAGGAACAGAAGTTTGGTCAGGAATGTCACCAACATATTCACCAGATAAAGGAGTGTCAGAAATTTCACGGGCGTCTTTATCTGAAGGTGTTGGGTCTCCAATTGAAAAAAGCGAGGCATCATTTGCAAAACCTGAACTGGCAGCAAACTCAACGTTTGGATTACTTCCATACTGATCAACAGGGTTTCCATTATGATACTTTTTGGAAGTTGACATCTTTGACTCAACTGGGCTTTTGGCATCACCACACGACAGCCCCATATCTTCATCACCATCCCTTATGCCTTGATCAAGCACACTTTGAAGAGACTGACTCTTCTTTATAAGAGGCCTAGATTGGTTAACTTGACTGTCATTTTCAAAGGAACATTTGCTACTCATATCCTCTGACCTACAACTGCGCTCAACTGAATCCCAATTGCTAATATGAATCCCAGTCACATCTATTTGCTGGTCTGCTTGTTCTTTCAGAAGGGGTGAATATGCGCTTGGAGGATTAGATGAATCTTTACGGCGTTGATTTTGGGCAACATCTTCACAAGTCTTCAACATTACTTCAGTAGAAGGTTGAACTGTTTTCTGATTGAAGAGGAAAGCACAAAGTCAACATAGGCCATGATATATACCATATCAACAAACAATACCAAGCAATTCATAGATCTTATACTTACCTTTGTTTTATTGCTGTGTACATTAGCATGGAAACAAGAAAATCTAAACATTGCTGCAATGACGTTCACAGCTACATCTAAACACAACTTTCTCTAAGGCGAAAAACAAATACCAATTACAATCTATACCATGCATCAATTTTCCAGAAGCCTAATCAAGGACTAAATTTGCTCTCAGATTCAGTGGCAAACTAGAAAGAGCTTCTGGCAAAACCGCAAAAGCCACCCTTAGCCATAATCAAGCGACAAGCCCACTGAAACACGGCACAATCTCCATATATCCGAAGACTTTGATCTTCGCAAAACACAAAGCCAAATCACTCCCTCTTCGTCACCCCACACCCTCCTAGAGGTGCGAGAATAATTTGACTCTGTTATAGCGGCCAGAGTGAAATAAATTCCTTTCCAACCGGCAGAATCCAGAGACAGATATGCATAAGAGATGCAGTCCTGGTAAACAAAAAGGAACCGAGAATAAAGGTCAATCTGATGTGTAATTATAGTAAAAGTAGAAGAACATGATCAACAATTAAAAAAACAAACCAAAAAACATTTTTTTTCTCAATCCAAAAACATAACTTGAAGATAAAACCTATAGAAATCATTCACATAATCTGCAATATAGTGTATCATCCTATTCTGTACCTAAGTCACAAGAACAAATACAATAGACCCCAACCACAGAGCTCGTGGATCAACCGGTACGAAAGTTGCAGCTTAATTAATTATCTCAAGTTCGAGTTCTGCGTGTGCAATGAAAGACATGGAGGGAGACTATAGCTGTTTACAATAATCCTACCAGTTCGACCATGATTGTCTCAATGTACATGTGGTCTCTACAAAAGAAATACAATAGACCCCATCTTTACGTCGATGCTTCAAAACGGCTTCTTCATTCATTCCTAAACTCTAAATTCCAAGACTGCCTCAACCATGTTGAACTTCTTCAAAAATTCCAAACAAAACAAATTCGACAAACCAAATATTTCAAAAATGAAAACCCCCCAAATAAAAAAAATAAAAAAAAATCCAAACAGCAATCAAGGAAAAACTTTGACCAAGCCCATTGATTTATTCGAAAAAGGGCAGCAATGGGGTCAAACAAAATCGCATCTTTGAATCGAATATACAACAAAAATTATTCATAAATCATGGGATTTTGCAATAGCAGAGGTTCCATGAGGAAGAAAAGAACACAGGATATGACATATAGAGGGTGGAGAGAGAGAGAGAGAGACAGGAAACCTCTTTGAAAGAACGAAGGAAGGAGCACTGTTGTATAGAGAAAGATATTCTTCTTCCTCCGTTTCCCCTGACCTGCTAGGCTACGCCACCAAAGAATCACCTTCCATTCATTTTTCCTATATATAGTCGTTAATAAATAATAATAATAATAACAGTCCGAATAAACCGTATTCAGTAGGAACCAACAACAACGTCCTATCTATTGCTAACCCTAGCCTGCTAACAAATCAGATCTGAATTAAATTAAATGTTTTCTACAGTCTGCATCAGTTAATGTCAATGATTAGAGGCCTTCACAGTCACCATTAATCAAAAAGTATATTTTAATATAAATTTTAATATGAAATTATCTTTATATTTTAATCTGGTTCAAATTTCGGAGATTTTAAAGTTATTCAAAAAGTTAAAATATCTTCTTTTTATTGTTTGTTTATTTTATGAATTTATCTATTTGTTCTAATAAAAATTAATATTGACATATTTAAATTCTGTACCTAAATTTATTCATTTGAATTCAATTCTAAAAATAATATTTCTTTCTCCTTTTTCTTAGAATTATAAGGAGTTAATCTAGGGTGTGTAAATTTAATTTTAGAAAACCGCAACTAAACAAATTAAAATTAAACTAATTTTAATGTTATGGTCGTGATATATTTATCATCGTTTATAAGAAATAGATATAAAAACAACTAATTAAGCAATTACTTATAGGTCAACAATCTAAATCCATAATATGGTTAGATTCTTTTGGGAACAACTATATCCAATATTAACTGAAAATAATATGGAGTAGAATAACATGGTACGTGTAATTCTTAAAAATATTTAAAAAAATTAAAATATATGATTGTTTTAAAAATTAATTTAGAATAATAACTATTCATTAAATGGAATATATTAGATGTTATGTATAGTTAATTATTTAATTTTTAGATACTTAAATATTCAATATATTAACATATTTTGTTATTATTTAAAAACTAATATTAAAAATAATAAAAAATAAATATAAAAAGAAGCATAATAATTAGTTATATACATATTATAATATCTAAAACTTAAATAACTGATTATACATAATAAAAATAATATTTAATTATATTTTATTCTCATATTATTATCTTGATATTCTAGATTTTAGAAGATAATAAAACTGATAATTAATATTTGTAATACTTAGAAATAATCTCTAATTATATATATATATATATATATATAGCTTATTTTTGGTTTGGCCCTGATAATTTTGTATGGTTAAATGTGTTATGCTGAAAGTCGGCAGGATAAAAAAGTGATTTGATTTGTGAGGAAGTGATAATTGATAATTAAATAGAATGCAATAGAAACAAAGAGGTTTTGGTGATTGGATGAAGCCATGTGGTTGTAATAAAGATTTTAGGACATGATGACGTTTCTTCAGTAATCATGTCTGTTTTCTTATGCCAAAGCTATGTTGTCATCATCACCAGAGATACTGTTTTGTTTTGTCATAAATAAATTGTACAAAAACTCTTTTCTAATTTCCAACCAAACCAATGTTAATTAGGATAGTTACACACTAATTTAATCCTCACATTTCATTTATAATCTTAATTAACATCTAGATATCACCATAAAATATAGCTATCAAATCGACCAATTGGAAGGTGACAAGTGGCATTAGGTGATTCGGGGGTATCATTAGCAAGCCCAAAATATTTGGTAAAACTCCTATTCTCTAGAAGTGTGTCTGTCAATAACGATGCTTCACTGCATAAAGCTAGATTCTTTCTCCACAATACAGTCATTTAATTTAAAAGAAAAAAAAAACGTATTTTCACTTCATTTATGTTAAAAATTTATACTTTAATTTATAATATATAAGTAAATTAGTACATGTAAAATTTATTTTATAAAAAATTTAGTTAGATTAAAAATTTATTTTTAAAAGAATATATTAGAATTATAAATTAAAAATTAAAATATATCCTAATGAATTTGAACCCCGCAAAATTTTCACTATAACGTTGAAAAAAGGGAGAGAAAGATATAATAATACTTTTCACACGTTAAGAATGTGGTAAATGAGTTTAATTTGAAAATTAAAGTAAGAATGAATTTATTTAAGTATTTTTAATAATGGATTTTTGGAGAAAATGTTTAAAATTTGTTAAGGAATTATATTTTTTTAAGAATAAAGATAGTTTGTTATATTATTTTAATAAAAAATTTAAATAATTATATTCACTGAGAATAGAAAATAAAACTTTAATTGTGGTGGTTGAAAATGAAAAATAATATTAACAACTATATTTTAAGAACAATTATGTTTATAGAGAAAAATGTATTTTAATATGTTAGGATTTAATATTTAATACTGTAATAACCCCTAAAATTAAAACTGAACTTTTAATTATTTTATTATATTTTATGTTTTTTTTTTAAAGATAAAATTAAGTTAGAAAAGCGATCTTCTCTGAAACTAATTTCAGAAACGTACTTGTCCATTCCCTTTTCAAACCAGTTCTCAACTCCTTCATTTCCCTCAACCTTCTTTCTCAAATTTTCCTCTCACTGATCCCGTATAAAATTGACTAGGTGTTGTTCCTGAAATCCCGACGCAAAGGGTTCCCAATTCCACCGGTCAATTCCTTCCATCCGACCGGTAAGTGGATTCTCTTCTCATGTTCATCTCAAAACTGCAAACATGCAAATAATCTGATTGCATGTGATCCATTTGGGTTTTTCCCCAAAATTCCAGCCTCATCTAAGTTCTGAATTTGTTTCTTGGTTTCAATTACTGATCTGTGGGAGATACTAGGGTCTTCCGGGTTATTCGGTGCGGCAATTTGTCTTTGGGAGCTAGAATTTCTTCATCTCAAGGTAAGGGAAGCTAGTATTGAGTGTATTGCAATTGTTTGATTGTAGAAATGTATCATAGTTATGTGAAATTTTACTGCATGTGTGTAAAGAGGTTATTTTCCGATTGTGGTGTTTGAACTCCGTTCATGTATATGAAACTGTTTGTACTGTGGGATGAGAAATGTACCTTTGATTCATGATGAATGATTGTGTATTAGATTGGATATAATAGATGGAATGCAAAATTTTGAACAATGATGAATAGAATTCAGCTGTCTAGAATAATAGGTAAAAGATTTAGTGATTTAGGCATTTTAGGCTTAATTAAAGGAACTAGAGTAGCTATAATTTGAATCTGGTAGGATATACTGTTTTGGTCANTTTAGAACCTTTAGACAAGTCACTTATGACTTATAACAAGTGCCAAATTGGTCTGAATTAACTTGGAATTGGTAAAATCAGAATTGGACCCTTAGGTTCATGAAATGGAAATTTTAGGAGGTAAATCCATGCATATCAGCTAGAGAATTGTGTTAGGATAGATTAGAAACATCTAGACAAGTCTAAAACATCATAGAGGTCGAGTTAGGATCATCCAAAGTTCATAATTTGGCCTAGAACAAATTCTGGGTGTGTGAGTTCCTAAAATCTGCAGAAATTCGCTCTGCAGATTATACAGAGTCGCACAGCGCACTCTGTGCGCTCTGCGAATGATTTTTAGCAGAGAAAATTCGCTCAGCGCACCACAGGGTGTGCGCTCAGCGAATTTTCTGCGACAGAATGTGTATTTTTGATGTTTTTGACGTTTTGAGAGTTCCAAATGTCCGTTTTGGACGTTCTTTAGGTCGTTCTGAGGGTTTTTTACCCTTCCGGATCCATTTGTGAGGGTCTCCAAGCCATTTGAATTACTTAAATATTGGTAATTAGTATTATAAAGTTATTTGTGTTAATAAGTGATGTTTTGTGAAAGTATGTAATGTTTGAGTTGTTTTGATAACATAACTAAAGGATGTTTGTGCAACATGGTT
This sequence comes from Vigna radiata var. radiata, assembly GCF_000741045.1. Classification (NCBI taxonomy): domain Eukaryota; kingdom Viridiplantae; phylum Streptophyta; class Magnoliopsida; order Fabales; family Fabaceae; genus Vigna; species Vigna radiata. The sequence continues at coordinate 10,028,268 of NC_028352.1, read as the reverse complement.
AAGAGTATGAAGTATTACGTTGTGAATTATGGTTGGAAAGCTTGTATGTACAAAGTATGGTTATTGGACGTAATTCCATGATCCTCAAGGGAGGTTACATGGTGGTGCCACTGTAGTTTGTCGTGATTGACCGTATGAATGGTCGGAGTTCAGGATGGGGTTTACCTTGACATTCTAATGATCATTCATGCTCAATTAGAGAGTGATGAGTCATGTGGTGAGAATAGGAGGAGGTCCTAGTCTTGGGTGTCTCCATTTTATATGGGCCAAGATGAGTTTGGTTGGACTTACACTTGTGTGTGGTCGGGTGAAACCCCTCGGCAATGGCTTTGCAAAGCAGTAGGGCCACCACAAGTGCACAAACCCCTGGAACTCGACATTTCATACTAGTCCGGACGGTTAAATCACATGGTCAGTCATTAGTATCAATAAATTGTGTTCGGTCTTAGTTTGTATTGTGTTATGGTCTTTACATGTTGTGTGTGTGATTGTATAACATGATAGTTAATTCCATTTAATGTATAATCTGATAGAATGTCTATTTTGCTTGCCTGTATGCATACTGTTAAGTATATGTTAGTTTGAATTTGGACTTATCTTGCATGCTTTTCAACTTAGCTCACCCTTGCACTTGTATGTTGTTTGTTTTGTATGTTCCTGGTCTTTCCTCTTGCGATGATCATCCTGNTATGGATGTGAGCAGATGCAGCAGATGATACTCCCTTAGAGCAAGCACTAGACANTGAGGAACCAACACCTAGTATTCAATAGCTTCTTAGTTTGCAGTTTTTACCCTTAGTTTTCTATTGATCTTCCTTTACCATGTATTTTGAAAGACTTTATAATTGGGTAAAGCTTTTGAAATACTTTATTTTTGGATGACTGTATATATATTTATATATTGATACACTATCATCTGATGCTTCAGACTGCTTTCTAGTATTACATTTGGGCTTGCCATGCTTATATACTTGCTATATAATTTTGGGATGTTACAAATATCTTGTTGGGTTTTAAGATTTTATTTATTATTATTTCTGTTTGTTATTATTATGTGTATATGACTGATAGATTAGATATTTAAGTATTTTTTATAATGGATTTTTGGAGAAAATGTTTAAAATTTGTTAAGGAATTATATTTTTTTAAGAATAAAGATAGTTTGTTATATTATTTTAATAAAAAATTTAAATAATTATATTCACTGAGAATAGAAAATAAAACTTTAATAATGGTGGTTGAGAATGAAAAATAATATTAAGAACTATATTTTAAGAACAATTATGTTTATAGAGAAAAATGTATTTTAATGTGTTAGGATTTAATATTTAATATGTTGTTAGGTTTTAAGATTTTGTTTATTATTATTTCTGTTTGTTATTATTATGTGTATATAACTGATAGATTAGATATTTAAGTATTTTTTATAATGGATTTTTGGAGAAAATGTTTAAAATTTGTTAAGGAATTATATTTTTTTTAAGAATAAAGATAGTTTGTTATATTATTTTAATAAAAAATTTAAATAATTATATTCACTGAGAATAGAAAATAAAACTTTAATAATGGTGGTTGAGAATGAAAAATAATATTAAGAACTATATTTTAAGAACAATTATGTTTATAGAGAAAAATGTATTTTAATGTGTTAGGATTTAATATTTAATATGTTGTTAGGTTTTAAGATTTTGTTTATTATTATTTCTGTTTGTTATTATTATGTGTATATAACTGATAGATTAGATATTTAAGTATCTTTTATAATGGATTTTTGGAGAAAATATTTAAAATTTGTTAAGGAATTATATTTTTTTAAGAATAAAGATAGTTTGTTATGTTATTTTAATAAAAAAAAATTAAATAATTATATTCACTGAGAATAAAAAATAAAACTTTAATAATGTGGTTGAGAATGAAAAATAATATTAAGAACTATATTTGAAGAACAATTCTGTTTATTGAGAATAAAAAAATGTATTTTAATGAGTAAATTAAATTTTGAAATTTTAAAAATGTGAATTGCAAATAAAAAAATTATCAATATGAGTTTTTACTAGACATGTAAAGCTAGTAAAACAATTATGGGTTATTTAAAAGTGGTGTGATATGATGAAGGCAATTTAGAATAATATTAAAAACTCTTATAGAAAGAATTTATAAAACTTTTTGCATAGTAAATGTTGAGAAAAACATGAATATCCATTTGAAAGAGTGAAAGATGAACAAATATTCTTAAAGTGGGACTTTTATTTTAGTTAATAAAATGTTCAAGGTTGAGAATATATAATAACAAGAGACTCGAAATAAGCTAGAATTAGCATGGATTTCATTGAAAAAAGAGGCATCATAATGTCATTGAACAAGTTGATTTCTTCTAATAAAGGTTAGGCATGGTGATATTGAAGATAAAAATAAGACTTGTAGGATTAAGTTTTTCCAAAATGCATGGTTTCCTCTGTTTTAGTGATTTCCATTTGTGTTGATACAATGGAAATAGCTACCAAATGACAGAAAGAAAATGGAAAGCGAGTAAAAATACCTAAATTTGCTCTATATGGTGTAGCAAAATTAGTATGAAAATAATTACAAAAAGTAAAAAAGCTAAATATTTTTCTTCTCAGCTGTGAACAAAAAGTCTAAAAGGTAGTGATATTCATGCACCCCTCAGGATAAGGCTAAAAAAGAGTTTACGTACCTTTGAAAAAAAAATATAGATGTGTTTGTATTTTAAAATAAATAAAACAGTGCATTTAATTAATAATCTAACTTATTTTTTATCCAACAAAAGAAATTAAAGAGTTAAAGATTATTTGGTTCTTCAATTGTAATGTGATTTTGGTTTTAATTATTTTTTTAAACTTTGATTTATTTTCATCTCTCTTCTTATAAAAGTTTGTGAATTTAATCCTCCAATGTCAATGTCATTAAATTTTTTATAACGTGAGTAATGGTGTGTCACGTGGTGAATACAAGTATACAAATTTAGATATATTTACTGAAATTGAAATTTAGCTTTGTTAATGTTTAAAATCAAAGTTCAAATTAGGATTATTTACTAAAATAGAAATCCAAGGCACCTAAGCTGTGGGATTAAAGGTGTGCTTGGTGCGCAACTTGTTTTCAACTAAATCGCCATTTAGCATTGGAAGAAACACAAAATCGTCATTTAGCATTAGAAGAAACACGTAAGTAAGTTCATTTTTTCGTTTTTGTGGAAATAGAGATTTTCTTATTTTTGTAATGTTGGGGTTGTGCGTTTAGGATTGTGGTTGTTTGACTTTAAGTGTTAATGTTATAATGTTAGTATCCAAATGAGATTCAATATGGCTTTGCATCATATGGGGAAGTTCGAAAGCAACATAGGACTACAATATGTTAGTGGATAGATACATGTAATTAAAGGAATCAATCATGATTGATGGTCGTACTTCAGAAGCACTTGGAAGAGTTAAAGAATTTAAATATGATGGCAATGTAAAATTGTGGTGCAAGGTATCGAAACAAACACTACTCAATAATATGAGAATATTGAGTAATGATAGGGAAGCGTTATACTTAGCTAAATACGCAAAAGTCAATGACAAAGAGATTGAAATATATGTGAAACATATTTCTAGTGAGGCTCAAGTAATTAACTTCATTGATGTTGGTGTCGTGAACGAAGTCATGGGTGAAGAAGTAGAGGCAGGACATGCATAGGCCATAGAGGAAGAGGTTAATGTGTTTGAGGAAGAGGTCAATATGGCTAAGAAGGAAGAAGAATGTTCAGCTGTAAATAAAGTGGATGACAGTGAAGAAGAAAGGATGAAAAATAATGATGATGGGTTTGGAATGGACAATGAGAGGGTTGTACATGATTATAGAAATGTTAATCCTATATTAGATAGGTGGAGCAGATTGAAAAAAAAAATAGTGAAAAGAATAACTAATGTTGCTGAAGGATCATTTATCATTAATGAAGAAGTTGGAGACTATGACATAAATGAAGAATACAATCCTGATGATTTGTCTTTAGATGTAGATAGTGATTATGAAGCCAATTTGAATAGGGAGAAGTTTTCAAAGTATAGAGAAGATGTTGTGAAGAAGACCTTCAATTTAAATTGGAGATAAAGTTTTCTTTATTGAAAGATTTTAAGAATACAGTGATGGAACATAACGTTCTAAACATGAGAAAAGTTCAATTTGTGAAGAATGATCAAATTGTATAAGAATTAGTGGACAAATTTATAATATTATAATAATTGATGAAACTAAAAAGACATACAATATTATAATAACTTTAATAGAGTATGGAAAACGATAATATAATCATCTATATAACTATATTATTGAATTGTTAAGAATTAAGGTTGAAAAATTCAATATTAAAATTATCTATTGCAAAATTTGTTTGACAGCATTTTTTACTGTATTTCACTTAAAATAATAAAATGGGTGGACATATTACATTTAAAATTTCCACGCATTTAATATATATATATATATATATATATATATATATAATACTATAATATAAATTATACAAAAATTATGTTAAAATAATAGTTACTGTACATCCAGAAATTGAAACATTTGAAATCCATGTCTGAAACTGGAATTTTCTAACAATAAAACTATACTGTGTTTTATTGATGTGAAATGTCCACCACCATTTTATTCTAATTAATTTTTGTTGAAGATTTAAATGTCATGTCCATTCCTTTTTCTTTTAATGGAACTCTTCAGCCGATTTTTTCTACTTAATAAAAAGTATTAAATTACACAATTAAACTTTGTTTAAAACATTTGAATTTGAGTTTCACATTCACAATCATTCATTTGATTTGGAATACTTAACGTGCCTTAAATATGATTTTAATTTTTAAATTCAAAGGATATTTTAGATGATATTTAAATATTTATATTATTTGATATGTTTCAGATCAAATATTAATTTAAAATTAGTAAAAAAGAATAACCTTTTTTGTTAAAATAATTTTATTTATTTATTTTTAAAATTTAGAATCCAAATATATTAATGTCACACCCAATTAATTCCCTTCCTTAGTGAAATCTACGTGTCAACCCTTCCAGCTTCTCTATATTAGTGGGAGACAAAGTTGTCAGTCTCATTAAATTCCCCTCCTCCGAGAAGCGGATGGCAGTAGGAAAGTGAGAATGTGCATATAGTTGATTCCATATGGCAGGGCATGGGGTGCATAACTCAGAAAGTGGAAAACAGGTGGTAGGCGTGGCAGGCAAAGGAGTGGACCGTTCGGGTTTAGTGGAGGTCATATTTAAAGTTGGATTTTTGAAGATTGACGCCATTTTTGCATGCAACCCTTCTTCTTCCTCAAACTCAACTTCCAAAAAACTCATTTTCTCCTCCTTCTCTCTAGAAACCACCAACTTCTCTCTAGATTTCTAACCCCTTCTCCTCCTCCGATCATACTCTTCCTTTCAGATTAATTCTTCTCGGCGACGAGAGCTTTCATTTGCACCGATCAAATTTTCGTTCTGAGTCGGTAAGTATTTCTGATCTTTGAAGCTTCTTGGTATTCTTGCATGCACGCCCCCCTTAAGCTTGTATGTGCTTGTTAAACCATTTCTCTGAACTTGTTATCTTGTAATTTGACTCTAGACCTTGGAAACCTTAGAAGAAATAGTTGCTGCCAAAGAACTTTAGAAGCTTAGCTAGAAATAGAGGTAAGGGAAGCTTATAAAAATTTAGTTATGATTATGTTTTATGAAGTAATGCATGATTGTTTGAGTATATGATTGATATTGTATGATTTGAATTGAATATGGAAGTATGATATGTTGCTTGATGAAATGCATGTTTGATTTTGGTATAAAAATTGTCCTAGTGTACATAACTTAGTGAAAATCTAAATCTGTAATCGAAGGGTCATCAGGATCGTTCGGTTTCCCCTAAAAACGATTGGTCAAGATTGTATTCCATTTGTAGGAATCAGTTGAAGACCGATCGGTCTTGTACGATTGTATTGAAACTTAAATACCTTGCTTAATCAGTCATAATGATTTATCCATTAAAGAGTGCTCTATCTTATACTGAGTGTTCGGCTTTGACGTACTCGGTCACAATTTGAGTACTCGGTCTCATATTAATTGTCTTTATTATAATAGCGTTTGATCTTACACATATGATATTTATCCTTCTTGGGAGAAACGTTCGGTCTTGTATTAGTAAAAATATCGTTGAGTGGTCGGTTTGTACTGACGCTCGGTCTGGAAGAGTGCTCGGTCTTGAGAAGTGCTCGGTCATAGACTAGCCTTCAATCATGTTATTGCTCGGTCTTATACCAATACTTGAATTCTTAAAACGTTCGGTTTATAATATTATTTATTTGAAACAGTGCTCGGTCTTACAATGACACTTAATTGCCTAAAGAGTTTTCAGTCTTGTATTGGCACTCGCTTTATTGAAGAGAATTTCTGCTGGTCATAAAAGCATTTGGCTAAAGGTACAAACTTTGTATTCGGTTCCTTCCAAGAGTCACTTATGTTGTTGATCGTTCGTTCTTCTTCGTGTATAAATTTGTATGTCTTGTTTTCAATAGTGCTCGGTGTTCTAATTTATCAGACCGTTCGGTCACCTGATGGAACTGCTTGTTATATTCGGTCTCTTATTCTGTCTTTGACCGTTCGGTCTCTTGTTGAATTCTTTTGATACTCAGTCTCATCATCACCGTTTGATCATTTTTGTATTCGTACTGTCTATAAGAAAAAGAAGTAAATTGAATGAATTCATTATGATTTTAAGAGTATTCCAGGGAGGAATAACTCATGATTGGAATTGTATTGGTAAAGTATGACCGTGGATAGGACTCAGGTTCTGCTCAATCATGATATTCCGTGATTACGCCTTCTCAGGTAGAGAAGGGTAACTCATGCGTGGGAATGGCAAGAGGTCCTTTAGCCTCAGGGTATTTCTATACCGAGGTGGTTCCACTAGACTAACCTCGGGTGGCGGTCTGTTGAGTGTATCCCGGCCAGGTCCACCCGGGTGTAGAGAGCGGCGAGCCTACATGGTTCATACCATCTAGACAATGTCTACAATGGTTAGATAAGTTGATATTACCGTTCGATTTTATTTGGATATACTTGACTTATGATTTATGATTGAGATATGGATGTATATGATTCATGTGTATGTTTTTAAAAGTAGACTGAAAATGATTAATTAAATTTACATAAGCTTACCCTTATTTTCCTGTCTTGTCTATGTTGTTGTTCGGTCTTAACTGTTCGGCGGTTCTCTTCACTGTAATGATCATCCTTTTGGGTGTGAGCAGAGGGTGTTCAAGAAGATACCTTGGAGGATGTCCTACAGACCGAACCGCCTTTAGACGTGATGCTAGAGAACTGTGTAGGACCGCCCGGTCCTTAGTATAGGTTTTACTTTTTTGTATAGTGTGTATAACCGTTCGATTTAGTATTTTGCAAAACCGTTCGGTCTAGATACCCCCTTTTGTAATACCATTCGGTCATGAACTATATCAAGACCGTTCAGTCTAGTTCTGTAAATTGTATCAGAGTTCTATATTTTTATACAGTTTCGATTTTATATGATATATCCCTCGTTCTCTTTTTTTTACTTGTCTTTTCTGCACTGTTCTTTATTATTATTTATGCTAACTCCTTAAATAAATTATAGCTCTTGTTATAGATTTATTGAAATGTTACAATTAAAGTTTAAATACAAATAAATTATAATTTTACATTAAAATTTAAAAATTAAAAATACATTCGATCAATATTGAAAGTTTTGAATGATTTGATTTGGAGTCTCTCTTAAAGTTAAATTTTTCCTCCCATGTTTAAAAAAGAAATAAAATTTTAAATGTCACACAAAAATAAAGTCGTAGTTATTTTCACTTTAAGCAATAGAACTTTTATGGAGAAAATATGAAACTATTTATGCCGTGACTAGTAATAATGCATGGAACATAATTGAGATAGGTACGAAAATAGGAAAATAGATATAAAATTAATTATGCAGTAGGTGTTCCATCAACAGTCATTGAAATGGAATTTAATGCCATTTTCGAAAACAAAAATAGGTATTTTTTTCTTACACGTTTTTCAAAAGCTTTTGTCCTTCATGTGAGCATCGTTCACTGCGAAGCACCGCCATCTCCGTCGCACTTGCCTCCAGCTGCTGTTGCTAAAGTTGTTACTAATCACGTGCCCACCGCCTATCAGTAATCTGGCTGCCGTCGACGAGCATGCTACAGCCGTTTAGCATCTCCACGCCGACGAACTCACGCGCGAGCTATCTTTATTTGACCGTGTCGTTCGTAAGTTTTCTTTTTTCTTTTTGAATTTTAAATTTTAATATTTGAATGTTTCTATTATTCTTTTTCTTTTCACTTTCAAAATTATAAATATATCTTTCGATCCTCTATTAAATATTTTTTTATTTAATACTTATTTTAGTTTAATATTTATTTTGATTATCTTATTTGTTAGTTTTATTTAAAATGTTCATTTTATTTTTTTAATTGTTTAAAATATAATATTTTTGTAAAAGTAATTTAATTTAGTTTTTTTGTTGACAATGTTTAAAAGGTTAACAAAATAATGTTCACATTAGTCAATATTTAACTAACTGTCTAGCTTTAAAATATATTTACCAAATGATATAATAATGTTAAAAGTTTTTGGTCTTAATTAAACTCTCTATTAGAATTAGATTTACATTTCCTTAATTAAACCCTATCATAAAATTCTAATTAGAATTTTTTTTTCCTCTATTTTTTAGTTCTTTGAGAGACCTAGTCTTGGGATGCGTCCTTACGAGTTTCATAGGAATTTTTTCTTTTCCTTTGTCTTGATTCGAACTCGCAAATTCTGGTGGCTAAGTAGGATGTTTCGTCTTCTCCTTTTTTGGTTAGGGATCATGATTTGATAAGTTGAATTTAAGTTTTATTATTTGGAGTTTTTGTTCTTAATTCTTCTTTACATGTTTTGATCTCGCAATTTAGGACTAGGGTTTTGATTTGGGATTCTAAAATTTTTTCACTTGGACGGTGATGGTTGCGGTTTGTGGTTTTCCAGTGATGGTTTGGTTTGGCGTTTCCAATAGTGGTTTGAATGCAAGCAGTAGTGGCTAACAATGTGTTTAATAAGAAGAATATGATAATCTATTAAGAACAAAATAAAATAAAAAGAAAAATATAAAAAGTTAAATAAAAACCTTTAACATTGCCATGTCACATGGTCATGTAATTTATCACATAACTAACAAATAAGAGAACAAAAGTAGGTATTAAACCTTTTTTCTTTACTTTTTTCTTCTCTCTCTTCACTCTGCACCCCTTTTATTCCTTAAGTGTCTTTCAAAAACCGGTTAAATTTCGACATATGTTTTTTTCTTAACTGGATTTTGAAAGTTTTTTACCGACTTTTGAAAACAAGTTAAAAAAGAAATGTACTTTGAAATATGATTAAGAAATAAACATATTTCAAAGTACGTTTAAAGAAAAAAGATACATCTTTATTTCTTAAACATATTTCGAAGTACATTTATTCTTTAAACCTATTTTGAAATACATTTAAGAAACAAAGTATATTAAATTTAAAATAACAAAAAAAAATAACAAATAATAAATTTTGACAAAATAAATAAATAAAACAGAAAAAAACCATAATAAACAAAATTTCAAATAAAAAATGGCAACCAAATACAATTACAATATTTTAAAAAATCAGCTTAAATTAAATTAAACAATTATAAAATAAATAAATAAATTCAATATAATTTCAAACAATAAAAAATAATTATTTTAATAATAAATATTAAATATTACAAATTTATTATAACAAAAAACCTAAACTAAAAATTAAAATTAAATGACAAAAAACATACCATTTAAAATAATAAAAAGAATTATTATTTTAAATTGTTCAGTTTATATGTCTACATGCAACTCTGATATGTTCAATGAAAACAACAACTTTCAAATACTTTTAATTAAGATATGTAAGATTAATTGTTCTAAGGTAAAGTTGTAAATAATCTTATGCAAATTCGTCTTACAACAAGATTACTTGGTAATCGTATGGAGGTTTAATATTAGAGACTTGTTTTATGATTGTAAATTTTTGTTTAATTTAATCATATATATATATTCCCATCTGAAGACAATCTTAGTGATAAATATTATTTTTCCTATTCTCTAAGGTCAAAAACTCGTAGTTTTCTCATGTAATTCTTATCTAAGTCTCAAACAATTTATCCATCTTTGACATAAGTTCCTGTTAGGATTTGGATCTAACTTGACTAGTCTAGCATAATCTGAATTTATTCTTTTAAAAAATAATTTGATCATTTAGTTTGTTGAATATTTTTGAATATTAATAATTGCAATTATAATTAAATACGAACAAGTTATTCAGATTTAATTTTTATTAGATTAACTAATAAAAATTTAATGACTGAATTTAAACATGTGTTATCACTGAATTTATAAAATTTAATAATTTATATAAGTATATCCTCCACACTCGTACTACCATTTACCATAACCAAAAACTTAAAGCAATAGTTACAAAAATCTAAGATGTTCCACTTATCAAAATAATTGTCCTGATGCACAAAGTTTAAGCTAGAAAAATGTGAAAAGATGAGAAAAGACAATAGTTTTACTATCATTAAAGAGTAAACCAAAGAATGTTTAGTTGCAAACTGCATCTCAATCCCATCATCTAAGAGTTTGAAAGGGAAAAAACATTATTTTAGCATTGTTTCTGTTATGAAAAGCCATGATCCATATACTTGAAATAGTGTTTAAGAGCTAAAGTGGCATGAACAATCTTCATTTTCAACAAATTAGTCGCATTATCGCTAGTATAAAAATGTTGTTTAACGTTGCCCATAAGACGTTGGTTAATGGGTGGCTCGACGTATATTAATGGACGGTGACATTACCGTAAATAAGTTGGTAAACAAAATGTCGGTTTCTAGGGCACCCGACGTCTATAATATAGTAGACGTTTGTTCTGTCCTAACCAGATGTCCAAGGGCTTGAGGTAGGCGAGAAGACAGTCTTTTCGACCCCATTGACGTCGGTTGTGAAGGGGGGAGGGGGCAGATGTTTATCTGGCTGCAATTAATGCTCTTCACCTGATTCCCAGGTGCTTAGACGTTTGTGCTCCCTTAACTTGACGTCAATGGGCCTGTTAGGAAGGCGGGAAGACAGTCAATTTCTGCCATATAGACATCTGGTTTCTGGGGCAACGACATCTATATGGTTGTAATTAATGCTTCTCACCAAACTCGCAGGCACTTCGAAATCTAGTAATAGGGGGCCGACGTCTAAAATGTTATAGACGTCGGCACCCCACGACAATCGCCGTCTACTTCTCCGTCCAGAATTGAAAAGTCATTTCGATCAACGCTTTAGATGTCGGCTCCCCTGGTGCCCGACGTCTAAGGTGCATGCAAAAGGCAGATTAAAAGTTATCTTGGATGTCATATTAGTGAGATAACTAACGTCTAGCTGACTATAGACGTCGATTTCTGTAGCAACCAACGCCCCAATTCATGTTAAATAAACCGCAGACTCGTAGTTTCGCAAACATCATCGTCTTCCTCCTCTCCTTTTTCTCTCTTGCGACATTGCATTTCAAGTGCGTCTTTTTTTAATTAAACCGTTTAAACTTTGTTCAGTTTGATTATATTAGTCTTTCATCGATTATCTTCTGATTCAACTGATTAAAATTTATTTTCCTTGTGTTGTGTTTTAGTGCAGTTTTGTTCCTCTCTTGGGATAACATAGTACCACATTCTGCCTTTGCTAGCTGCCTCCCAGAAAAAGCAGCGTCTTTTGGATTTTTTATGGCGTTTCGACCCAAAAATGACCCTAGGTTGTTGCCTAGTTATCGTTTCACCGTAATTTTTTCCTCTTGCGGTTGAAAATGAAACTAGGCAAGAACCTAGGTTCGGTTTTAGGTTGAAATGTCATGAGAAATTCAAAAGACGCAAGCTTTTTTTGGGGGAAAACTAGCAAAGACAGAGTGTGCTACTAGGCTATCCAAAGACAGGAACAAAACTGCACTAAAACACAACGACTATGTTAGACGTCGGTTAATGCATGCACCGACGTCTATAGTGACCTTAGACGTCGGTTAGTGACATGTTCGAAGTCTTTATAGTGCTCTTAGACATAGGTTGGTTCCCACACCGACGTCTATATGGTGCTATTAGACGTCGGAGTAGGCCTTCACCGACGTGTATTGACGTCGGACATGGCACTAACTAACGTCTGTATTAGCGTCTGTTATATGGAAATCCGACGTCCCATTAACGTCACTCGTAATGACTTCGGTTGTGAAAAAGATGTTAAAAGCCCAAAATAACAGATGTCTAAAGCCCTTTCTACACTAGTGTATCTAATAGTTGAGAGAAACAAATTCATTATGCTAAATTCTAAGCTGCTTATTAATCAAAGAAAATAAAATATATTCGTAGTTACATGTATGTTAGGTGTAATTCCTAACCCTCCCTTAGCGAAAACTTCAAAACTTTCATGACAAATGGGTTATTACTTTTTAGACACTACATTTAAAGCATCACATAACCTTTGATAGCTAGAAGTCTCAAATATCTTCTCCACCCAAAAAATTATTTACTAGTAGAAAAATTACATTTTATGATGTACAAAAATGACCTATTATGACGTAGTTGTTGAAGACATAGTTATAGACATTATAGTAGGTCTGCACATTTTATGAGAAACAGAAATTTACGTCATAATAACTTAAACATATTATGACGTACATGTATGTCATAATATATGTTTTTTTTAAAATCATTATTACATTTGACATCCAATCAATTTAGTATGTCATAATATATGTGTTTTTTTACATCATTATTACATTTGACATCCAATCAATTTACAATTATTTTTCTATATTATCATCTCATCCAATCAACTTATAATCAATATAGCTTCAAATGAACAAATTCAATTAAACTAACCGAAAAGAATTCATTTCAAATATTAAATTATCTAATAATATTTAATACATTATATATACATCAAACTATATATTAAATCTAAATATTATATATTAATGTACATACACTACTAAATTGTAGCCGATATCTACTAATACTCAAAATTGGTAGATCTCTACTCTTTGATTTGAGAATGACGTTGGTGCAAATGAGCAAGTCTTCACCTATCTTTTCCCTCTTTCTCCTCAAGTGAATACCCTTAGTCCTCTACCCTTCAACCACCTTCTCAACTTTCTTCTTCATCTTTTCCACTTTTCCTTACGAAGTCAATGCTTTTAGCCTTCTCCATTTCAGCCTCTTTATCAGCTTTCTTTTTCTCTAACATTGTTTGCAATTCCCTTCACGTCCCTTCAAAAACAACCTTGTGAAATTCAAGAGAGTTTGAGTAACTACAAACCAAAGAAAAAAAAAACATGTTAGCTTCATTATTATAAAATAAATGATAGAACATGTCACAATATATTTTGGTGTAAATTGATAAGTGATAAAGGTAGCGTGGTACAATATACTTTGGTGTAAGAAATAGTTGTGTTTAAGTGATGTGATGACCATTGAACATTTATTTTTTCTTATTTTATGGAAGTCCTTATAATGTTGAATAATTCTACAAGTATAATTTTAGGTTGTGATATCAGTATAATTAGAAATCTGAGGTAACATACTCTCTGTCAAGTGCCAAGGGGAGGGAAACTATGTTGGGAAGAGATAGAGATAATGTTACTGGCTATGTTCATGATAATAGCTGTGATCATTGCATAATGAGCAAAAGTTAGTTTTCTTAGTATATCAATGCATAACATAAGTCATCGTCTAAGGAATTATTCCTACAAAGTATAGCAGAGGGAACTTCGAAGGATGCAGAACCTTAATATCATTCATTCATGTCTTACGTGTATGTCAAGGACAGTGCATTGAATAGGGCAAATTAGTAGCTTATATATCACCAACATTATAATTTATTAAAAAACATAATTAATCGTGTTAACGACATTGTTAATAGGGCAAATTTGTAGCTTATATATAATAACTACAATGCTCACACACAAAGGCAAGAATAACATACAACAAGGCCAATAGCTCCAAGTCCAAAAAAGGCAACAGAAGAACCAGGTTTTGGTTTTGCAACATTGACAGTAGCCCCAAGACCTACAAGCACAGATGAGAAAGACGTTTATTTGATGTTCACTAACATTATTGTTACTGACTATGTCAAGGCTGGGATTTTCCAAACCTGTGCATATTCCACAACTAAGAACACAAATTTTGTCAAGTGGGATAGATAAGGTAATGCAGACTTGCTTGTTGCCTTGCAAGCCAGAAAATAATTTCAAGTTAATAACATGCTTTTGTTTTCCCTTTTTAAAGATAGGTTCATTGAGTTCTGAAGGTAACCAGGCAAATAAAGAAAATATTAGCATGTTGAGAAGTAACCAGACAGATGGAATCAACTTGCTCATGAGTAAATTATAAGCACTATACATCATCAAGTAGTTTTACTAAAAGTGAGAGAACTTGAAACCTGTTAGATGTTTCCCATTCAATTTATCCTATTTCTGTTATTAAAGCTATTAGATGTAACATATGTAACATATTAAAGCTAGTACAAAATCAATTATTTCCTATCACGTACACTCCTTCTAATCATCAAACTTCAATCCATTAGTGGATCCTTTCCTATCTAACTTGGATCTCAGTGTCTGCTTCTATATCACAATTATCTATAAAGATGGCAATGATTAATGATTACAAGAATTTTTACGCAAACTCACCTTGAATGTAACTAGTTTTCCATCTTTACTGCGTGCTCCCTCTGGAAAGAAAAAACAGAGGCTCCTTTCTTGATCAAAACCATGCATCCTTTAAGACAGCCCTGCACGTTAAGAACCAAGCAATTCCATCAATTTCTGTTTGAAACCATTGATCTCCTTCTCCTTCTGACAGGTATTTCAAAACCAGGCATAATATATTATTCAAATTTTTCACCACATATTATAACAAATGTCTATAACTCCGTTATAATATGTTCTGAAGTTATTTACAAATTTGTCATCACATTTTATATAATAATTGATATTTATAATTTTGTCATAATATGTTTTGAAATTATTTACAAGTTTGTCAACGTGTTATATATTATAATTGATTTTTATAACTATGTTATAATGTCTTAAATTTATTACAATTCTGCCACCGCCAACCTATTATGATAGATGATTTTTATCCGTCAAAATAGGTTGTCATGGAATATTATTTTTCTACTAGTGATTTAATCATAATTTCACCTCATTATTAATTTGAAATATGTCATTTCTAACAATTAAAAGGCTATAATGATTTCAATGGGAGCATATTTAAATTTGTAAGTACCTCATCAAAATCTCAAAATATGTATGAAAGTTCAGCCATAAAACCTAACAAGAAGAAAGAAAATCAGATAAATGATGAACATATCACAATCACAAATTTTTATGTGAAAACAAACATTGGACAATAATTATAAGCAAGTGAACTTAAAATGTAAAACATCATGAGAATAAAGAAAATCAAAATGAGGCATAAATTACCATTGCTGAAAGGAACTGCAAGCTTGAGGCCCTCAAGCAGTGATTTTCACTTCCTTCCTCCAATTGTAACATAGGTACCAGTTGCAGATCAAAAACCTCACTTTCTGATTGTTGAAAAAAAGCACGACATGCCCCAACACTTGATTACAAACAACACCCATCATATAAACATTTTCCTAACATGGAAAAGGTTAAGACTCTAAGACTTTTAGTGTTGAGAACTCCAAGTTTATTAAATCTACTATGATTACAAGACCCAAATCATTAACTAGTTAAGGAGAAAAGTTATATGGTTGCTTATGGGAAAATCACCACAACAGTGGGGAGCCAAATGCACAGCTTCATCCCAGACAATTGGTTTTACTTGGTTTTATTTAGTTAGTTCAACTACTGAAATCTTATTTTTGGCATCTTCTAACAACTAAATCATGCTTTAAGTTAACTCCGAAACAAACATTAAGTATAAACTAAATCAAAAGAAAGCATAAACATTTGAAAGACAAGTTGCATAAATGAAAAGAAATTACAAGAAGGTTATTATTCCATTGATATCACCACAGAGAAATCTGTTACTGATGGAGTAGAGTATTGTAATATAAAACCAGCTATGTCTAGACATATAATATTTACAATGAGAACATAGTGTCTCTAGTCTCACAGGCATATTTCTACTCTACTATTACTCAACTACTTCCCCACTCAATGCCTAAAATAAGGACACGAGGTTTGCATTTATAGACTTTTTTCAGTGGCGCTTAACCACAAAGGTTTCCCCTTATGCAGGATTTCCTCTTAACAACCTTAAGTACTCAGTGTCATCTTGTGGCTCAACTGCAAAAAGTTACATTATATATTTTTCCAAAGTACCTTTCTTAGCTCTTAACAGTTCTAGAGCTTGAGCTATAATTGCCTCAAGTGGGTGCTTGAAGTTTTCTCCTCGTGAGGGTTTTCTTAATCTTTTATGTATTGCTCGACATCGATTTTTGGGCTTGAACCACACATCCTTTAATTCTTTGTGAAATTGTTGCAAATTATAAGAAATTCATTAATTTCTAATTTTTCCTTAGTGTCTCATTTTATAATTATAATTTAAAAGGGGTTGTTTACTTACAAAATATGATCAATTAAAGCACGATAAATGTAAGATTTATATTGAAAATTAATGTATTATAGATCCTTATCAATACCTAGGTGATACGTTGTTGTTGAAGCTATCAAATTAATACTACTTTCAAGGCAACTTCAGTATTGCCAAGTAGTATTCAAGAAAGTAGATAGGGTTAAAGTAACCATAAGTCCTCTCCCAACGAACACGGAATTGCTTTCGAATATCTTACTCTTATGAATGTTATGCAATGCTTATGAATAAAAGTGAGAATGTTTAAAGAATGTTGTAGAACAAATAGGAAACTTAAAAACAAGTATGAAGAAATAGACTAATTCCACTGCTTTTCCAAAATAGATTCATCATCGGTTATTCACAGATCATTGTTTAATTGATTATTGTTTAAGTTTCAAATTAATTAAAGTACATTCTTAATTAATTTGAGGGTGATCATGCAGTTAATCAAAGTACATTCTCAACCAAATGCAAGACCTTTCTAAATTATTCACAATAAATTCAACCAAAGTACATTCTCAATCGAATTCTATTATTTTTAATCATGTCTATTCTTAAATCTCCTAACCAAATTAAAAGCTAATTAATCAAAGTAAGTTCTCAATTGATTATAATTGAAGTTAAGGTTAAATATATTTTTAGTCTCTTAACTATCATGCGATTTTCGTTTTAATACCTACTCGAAACTTTGATGGCTTTTAGTACTCATAGTATTGAAACTATTATAAATAGTCCTTAAAAATGGACGACGTGAACTTTTGTTTGACATGACTAACAGCCAACCCACGTCTGATTCCAGGTATGAGTTTATTATCTGTCACGTTTTCTTTTCTCCTTCCTTGTGCCGCCACCTTCATGGCCACCGCCAGCCACCACAAAAACCACCAAACCACTACCTTCAACCATGGCAACCACCGCATCGGAAACCTGCACGAAACCCAAATCGAGCAAATCGCACCACCCTTGTCGCAGCGCGACAACCACCCGCTGCAGAGATCACCGAAAACCTGCAAAGAGGCAAAACTAAAAAACGCACAACCACCCATCGCAGCCGTCCTGAAAATCAAAACCAAAGAAAACCTCAAAAGCGCAAACTCAAATCGTGCAAATCAGTTCATCTCCTCGCCGCCACCACGTTCCCCATAATCACTAGACCTATAAATCCAATTTTTGCCATTAACGCACCTCCAAAAATCCAATTTTTGCCATTAACGCACCTACAAATCCAACAATTGCATTAACTCAACTTAACCATAGAATCCATAATGGAATTACAGCAAAATAGCCCTAGATGCTTAGTTCTCCATGAATGGAGTTGAATACATGAAGAAATAAGAGAGAGAGGAGTGGTGAATGAACGAAGTCCCCTTTTCTACATCCCCTAGGTCTCTTTATATAAGACTTGATTGGGCTTGGGCTCTGAATATTCAGTTGACAGAATCTTTTATCTTATATCTTCCAAATAACCAAAATATTTAGTTGGAAGATATTTTCTGTTGATATTCCCAAATTAAATTAATTTAACAACTGAATTTTATTTTTTAGCCTTTCTGAATTTCAAAAAATTGCACATAAACCCTGAAATGTCCTCTATTCGCACTTTAACCCCTTCAAAATTCTCCAAAATTACACCAGAAGTCCCTGTTTGGCCAACTTTGACTGAGGGGGACGTGCCAATGAGGTCTTGCCACGTATCAACTCCTTTCCACCCAAATTAAGGTTTTGCATCTGCAGATTGAGGGTGATCTTTCTCTATGCCTGGCCGCTTTTGAGAAACGAACCTATACCCTTCACTCAGCCTTATTCGTTAACTGTCGTGGCCATGGCGCGATGATGATGGTCTAGATTTATTAGCTTCTGATTCTCTGTGGTAGCGGCAACGAGGTGTTGATGATTCTTGCAGGTTGGTTGCGAGAAGGGGATGGAGGGAATCGCACATCTGCTTCGCACATCTGCATTGGTGATTCACATTAGGGTTGCTCTGGGTTTGATTTGGGGTTCTTGGACTAGTTTTTCTGAGTATAGGTTTAAAGATGGTTGACCATGGGTGTTGCGATGGTGGCGTCGCTGCTTTGGGGGTGGTTGCGGCGACCATAGAGTTTGGACGAGGAAGGCTTCGAGTGACGGTCATAGCGTCTAGGTAGTGGCTACTTGCGGATGGCGATTCAGAATTCGAAGACTACTTCGCATGGTGGTGGCAAAGCTGGGTTTCGCGGCGTTGATGGTCATGAACGGTGGCCGTGGTGGCACCATTGGAGTTCATGTGTTGTGGCGACCTGAAGGTTGACGGTGGTGGCTTCAGGGTTTGGATTGGGAATTAGGGTTTCCTGTGGAAGATGATGATGATGTGGCAGAGGTGATGACGTGGCAAAAGTCTATTGGTTTATTTTGTGTGCTGAGGATTAATGACGTGGCATCATCTGAGTGGTTTGATCTGTCAGGGAAGGACTGCCACGTAATGTAATCTGGTGGAGTTTAGTTAGGAGGTGCGTGTTTAGGAAAATTTAGGGGTGTGGGAGAAAATGGTTACTGTTGGGCTTTAGTATTGGCCTGGTTTAGAAAAGAGGGGTGCATGTAGGGAAACTTGGGGGTGCATGTAGGGAAACTTGGGGGTGCAAGGTTAAAGATTGTCTGTTTGGCCTATCTGTACATTATTTTTTAAACAAAATATGATTTTGGGCCTTAATTTGCAATTTATACCAATAAAACTTTAATTTCAGCTACACAAATAAATATCGGAACATCCAAGAATAATTTATGCGCTAAAACTTACTTTTTATGCCTCTTTAATTCCCAAACTCAATAAATCTAATCACCACAAATTCACTTTAAATCAATCATTTAAGCACATGAATCTCATAAAAAATTTGAATTTTAAAACATAAATGTGGGCATAAATATGCACTCATCACTTGGTGTTTTACAATTATTCCACCACTTAATTATTTGTTGATAATAATGTTGTAGAAGACCTTACATGGCTTGTAGATGGAAGAAAGTGTCATAGATTGTTAAGGCATGCAATTGATTCAGCATAACTGAAGAATCAGGTTAGGAGTGATCCAAGAAATCTTAGGTTTAGTCTTGCAACTATTAATGGGGCAAATCTTTATCATAACTTAAGTAGTAAACATAATTTACAACCTATTTTATTGATTATTTATGACTTCTAATGTTCCTACTTTGTGGTTACATTGATACTAATGTTTTACCGTTGCCTCAATATTAGTACACTCATGTGCAACAAACTTTACTTTTGTGTAATACACGATCATAGTAGATAAAAACCACAATCCAACAAGACAGGGTAAGGCAACACATTTTTTAAAAGAACATAATCATCTATAAAACATCACATCTAAACAAATGCACTATATCATTCGTACGATAATCACTATTGACAATATATTATACATCTACAAGACCTTTGCATTGAATTGGACTTAAAGATTCTACACCTATCATATCACATCTCCCTTACATAGAACCACATGATCAAGAACTAAGTCATCTTCATATGAATTTTTCACTCTTTGATATATCAATTGAACTTATACTCAAACAAGTCATGTTATCAATCAAACATCCATGTATTTTCACATCTAAAAAACATACAACATTACTTGATATGACCATATCCAGGAAAATTGTGATTGTTTCTGAATTTGGATTCATTCTTCAAAATAGATAAATAAATTAAAGAATACTAAAGGATATATAAGAAGAACGCAAAATAAAATAAAGATGGATGATGCCACAATATAACAGATTGATAAGTAAAAGTAGATTTGTCACAAAGAATTCAATTTTTGATAAGAATCAGTGTTTTATAACAAGAACCAAGAGAATCCTCTTTTGAATGAAAACCAAATTCACATAATGACCAACCAAGGTTCCCTTACATCTGCTTATAGTGAAAGTATAAATACACCAGAAATAAGCATCCTATGAAACCTTAAAAGAAAAACCCAAAAATATCAGGCCGCAAAATAACTCAAATTCAAAAACATAATCAGATTATTCTCCCACAAAACACCTTTCTCGTCTAGTGACTACTTGACACCCTCGCTTAGTGAGATAGGAGCCTCACCAAACAAACTTACAAAATTAAAAGAAGTGATAGACGCTTTAAATGCTTAAAAGCTATTCTATAAGTGTGCTCTAAGCCATGATCTTCATGTCCTTTAAATTCCAAGCTTTATGAAGCATCAAAAGCTTCAAAGAGATATGTTCTTCCAAGCTTTATTTCCTTGACCTTGTCATAGGTCCTTTGAATTGCAATGGTTCCTCCTCAAGTTCTTTTTGTATTGGAATCAATAGATAATCCTCTACCACCACTACTCATCAAAGATCTCATTCACACAACCAAATTAACCAATATAATAGAAGAATAATCTAATAGCAAGCTTCTTTTGTCTCGACTTGAGCTTTTAGCTTAAGTAAGCTCCAAAACTCTAGCTCTCGCATGATACTTTACTTATACGTAAAAAACTCATATCAACCATCTAAACATATCCTAGAAATCCTAGTCAATTTCACATGCATAGGTCCAATGTCACACTCATGCAAAACTTCTAAAAATTGACTCAAAACAAGGGGTAGAAATGAACTTACTTAAAATAACATTTTGATTGATTGAGTTTCTATGTTAGGACTCCTATGGAGCACTCCAATCTTTAAACAAACAAGTAAATTAATCAAAATCTTAGCAAGAGTGTAGAGGAAAGAAAAATGATAACTTTTAGAGAGATAGCAACTTTTATAAAATAAAACTCGAGTAACTATTTTTTCTATTTATAACTTAACTTTTCAATAATAAAATAACTAAGTTTCATTTATAAAGACTACTTCTACTTTTAGATATTTTTTAAGTCCTTACATAACTTGTCTTATTGGTTATGTTTGAAAAAGAAAAATATGTGATGTTGCTTATGCTAATATTAGGAACAAGTGATCCTAAAATTGAGATTTTTATGAATGAAGAAGTGGAGGTATTTGAGGCATATTGCAAGTTTAGATCATATTTGTCCTATATTTAAAGAAAACAAAAGTTATCATCACTTAAAATAATTGTATTTGGGAAAACACAAATGAAATTTATTATCAAAATAATGAAAGAAAAACATATTATTCAACTTTTATATTGGTCTAAATTAGATGTTGGACATTGCATATGTGCAATGTATGTTTACGGTATTGTCTGTAATAGTTTAATTGGCTCATTGATAAATATTGTCTGTAATAGTTTAATTGACTCATTGATAAATATCACATATGATAAAATATTATTTAAATGCTAAAAGAAATCTAGTTACAATGGGTGTTCATTTGGAGTTACAACCACAAACTTATGATAAATGAACACATTTATCGCCAACATGTCACACTTTGTTAAAAGATGAAAAAAAAAAAAGCTTTTATAAGTGCTTATAAGAAATCAAAGTACTACAAAAATATTCTTCAAATATAAGCAGAAGTTATAGACATCCTAATTCAATATAAGAAGAATTTGAGGAGAAGTATTTGTCATTCAAAAAACATGAAGATATCGGTTTGAAATCCAATTATAGAATAGTTTTAGTCGATTAAAATTATTTGTAATTTTTTTAATTTTTGTTTTTTAATTTTTAATTTTGAGCTTTTTTTAGGATTTTTTAGGTAACTTAAATATTTGTGTCTATATATAGGAGAACTAAATACATATATAGACATCTTATATCGTTATTATATGAAAACTGGTTTATCATTGAGTTAAAACTCTAATTCTTATTAAAAATAGATTTTTTATGACAAATTAACCTTGACTTATTAATTTTTTAGATCGTGATATCTCCAATTATAGTTTTAATAAAAAAATTACAATCCTTAAAAATTACAATTTATTTGATGAATCTTCAATGAATTATCAATTTGCTAAATTATAACGTTTTCGTCTTTATCTTATTCTCCTTTATTCTCTTATTTATTTTTTGTTTGTATTTTTTCTTTAAATTCACTTACACAATTATTGTATTATTATAAAAAAAAAATACAAAGAACATGTTAATTTCATACTAAACCAATTCTCCATACATTTTGCATTCTAAATTTAAAAAAAAAAAAAATACTCGTATATACTTCAATTTCATTCAATTTGAGTGTCAATACTTGTATTAATATAAGTCAAAACCATGTATTCATTCAATTTCAATTTGAAGACTTCTAGTAAAACATTTGACCATATTAGTATTAACAATAAATATTATATCCAATATGCATTATTCACTACTAGTTATTTTAATTATGAAATAAACAAATAAAACTAACATTTTGTTATTTATAGTTTTATTATAATTGCCCTTACAAAGGCAGACTAGAGGCTTATAATCCAAAATAATTTACAATAAGGAACATAATTTATCATCACACGCTATTTTATAATATAAATCCTATTTGTTAACTATTTTATTGAACATCATAGAGTTGCAATTATTTGTACGATTAGCTGAAACAAATCTATTATTTTATTTAGTTTAAATATATGATAAATTGTGAAGCCATGCATGATACAGAAAAACAACCTAATTTACTTAATATATCAATACACATTTAAGATACCTCAACTTAGGATGCACAATTACACCCCAAATTAAGAAATGATGGCAATTACGAGTGCAAGAGACCTCAAAATTTAAAATACCATATTATGGTATAATATCTGGCAACACCATTTAGAACAATGCCATTTGCAATGAAACTATTTTATTAGTTAATTGATGAGTTTATGTTGAGAAGAAGGCAGGCGACAATGAAGTGGTGCGCTATATCGCATTCGGCTCATTCTATTTATAGTTTTGTATCATTGATTCAAATAGAAATAGGGCTTTATTCACTTTACACTTATCTCTAATTTGAGCCCTACCTAGTCGTACACATAAACATAAATGTGTAGTAGCTAGTGATGCATTGCACCTTTCATTATTCTTCATTTTGTTCACACACTACACTTGGTTGTGGTTGTGCTGTGAGGTCCTACAACATGACACGCACATCCCTTACATCAAACCTAGCACACCAACAACTCTCTCACCTCACACCCTTTTAAGGAAAGAGAAAAAATCTTCACTTTCACACAGCCACAACTTCACCAACGTCTCTCTAACCACTGCTAAATGCTAACCACTCCCATTTTCTTAATTATAACTATAATCTTTTATCAACTCTTTCTAATTCTATTATGTGCACTAAATCACACAAAAATTCAAAAATTAATGGAGATTTATTTAGACATATAAAAGGGTTACAACTTACAATCAAGATTATATGCTAACGTTTGTCTTAAATTAGAAACCAATAAAGGAAAACTTGTTGTTAAACACACAACATCATAATCATCCTACAGTAAAAAAAAAAAAAAAAAGTACTCTATTGTAAGCGGTTAGATTATAAGTTAATGATGAAAGAGCTAAAATATCTTGGCCCATCGTACGGTTCAGAGACTCTTGCTTTTCCCAACACGAAACGTCGTCGTAGCGTGTGGTTGAAATCTCCTCCAGCGATCACCCTCCGTCATACACCACCTCCGTTGAGATGCGCAGCCCTTCCAAACCCCTGCTTTCACGCAATAAACCAACATAAATAATTAAGTTAATAAATAAAAATAATCTATACAAATAAGCGATTGTTTGTTCCTCGTCGGAAACAAAAATTAAATAAAGCTAACCTGCGGATCACGGCCGGATACGTCGTCGTTCTCGCGTTGCCGTTTCAACGAGGATGTTGTCGTTTCCGGTTCACATACGGAAACAGAAGCACCTTCGTCGTCGTCGTTTTTGCACCCGCTGAACGACGACCACTCGCTGCTGGAGGAGCTCGCCGGCGGAGGCGGTGTGGAGGACCACGGCACGACCTGGTTCTCGCCGTCTTCCTCGCCGGATACATCGTCATCCTCCGTGTTTGGTTCCTCGTCATTGCCGGATTCGGTCTCGTCCGGTTCTTCGGCGGCGGAGGCCGCGCAGCGGTGGCAGATGGAGGCGGCGTTAGAGAGTCTGGCTCCGGCGGCCTTCCACGGCGTGGTAGAGTGGCACGTACGGCAGAGGAGGGTTCGCGAGTGTCTGGCGACCAAGAAGTTTGCGCCGTGAACCTTTGCGTCGCAGTCCCAGCATAAGCTGGCCTGGTCCGACTCGCAGAAAATCCTGGCCGGAAGCTTACACAGTTCGCACTTCTTCATCTTCCACTCACACGAAAGGCGATCGTCTCGAAATTTTGTGTTTTTTTTATTCTTTTCTTTTTCTCTCTGTTTATTTTGTGCGATTTTCTTTTTCTTTTTACTTTCTCTCTCCGTTGGGAAGATTGAAAGAAGGAAAAAAAGAAAGGGAAGAAAGAGGATCTGATTGTCGGCGAAATTTATAAAGGAAATTCCAACCTCTGCAGCTTCTGTACTCTGCCGTTTCATCTTTTTTTCTTTTATTTTATTTCAAAACCAAAAATTTGTTTTTCTTATAATAATAATATTTTTTCTTTCTCTTTTCAATATTATTGGAATAAAACGGTTTAATTAAGGTACTCATTGACCAAGACTAAAGAAGAGAGCATTAACATATAAAATAATATAATAATAGATAATTCATAAGATATTTGAATTGCCAAATTTGAAGTACAAGATATTTGGATAAAAGTGATATAATTCAAATAACAACTCAGAGTTTCACGTAACTTCTTGCATTATTATTCGAATGATAAAAGAGAAATTTGAATAAAAGGAAGACATATTCGAATAAGCGTCTTTGTTAGCATTTTATTGAATAATTGGTAAAAACAACTTCGAATATTTGAATAAGGGACAAAAATAGTTCCAATAACACTTCGCATATTTGAATAAGTTGTAAAAATATTGAATAAAAGCCTCACTATTAAAATAAGGAACACAACGTAGATATACATCTAGTGAATAATTCGATTAAAACAATTTAATTTAAATCTTTAAAGGTAGAAAGGTAATTCTACTATTCTCTTATTTTATATTTATAAATTTTTTAATTTAAATCAATTTAATTTAAATTTGTCTATTAAATTTCCACTTTATTTACACCACATTGTTCAGTTTTCTCTCCCTATTTCCTTTTTCTTTTATATTTTTCATTCTCTTTCTTTCCTCACATATACACACGAGGTTAACGGTGTAACATCTCCTTTTTTTTTATAATAAATATATTTTTACTTTTATGATAAATATACTTTTAATTTTAATAAAATATCTGTGAAACTCTGAAAAATATAACTGAGAGAAGTTAAAATGTGAAAGATATATATAAGTTATTGATTTTGTACGAATAATATTAAAAATTGTGTCCTACGTCATCTTTATTACTTATCATCAATATTTAAACATAATTAATGTGTTTTCTTTTGCGTGTAGCAAGGGAGTTTTTGCTCTTGTAACAGTCCTCATTCATTTTTTTATGAGTATAATATTGTGTACTTCATGTTTTTTATTTTAATTTTTGACATCATGGTAAATTCTTGGCTAATGATACAAGTTTAATAAGCTCTTATTAATTTGCAGTAGTAATTTCTTTAAATTACCAACTTATTTTAACTTCCACGTATTTAATGAGCATGGCTTTCTTCTATTTTTTTCAGAGAGATAATTTCCAGCATTTTTAAGAATAATTTCAAATAGTTTTATACAATCATTGATGTTTTAATAAAAAAAAAAACAAAACAAATTAGGTGAAGCATGATTCATGTTCTAAATTGATATTTAAAAACACACTAAATTGAGAATGATAATATCACAATTTTTTAAATAAATATTCAACTTGAGTATAGAAAGATGATTCACTTATAAGTTTTTTTTATTAAAATTCTCATATAAATGGTGTTTAAAAAATTTCATTTATTTAATATATTTGATACGAAGAAATTACATATAAACAAAATTATTTTTTCAGAAACCTATTTACAATAAAAGTTTTAATGAAAATCTTATTGGTCAACATATTCATATTTAAACAACCCGTAAATTTTTTATTTTTTTATAGCATTACAATTAGTAGATATAAACCAAAGAATAACATAATGAACGCTGAAAATACGTTGACTAGACATGAGAAGAGGTATTGTCTTATATGATTCTCCGACTCAATTTCTTATTACGTGACTTTGATTGACCATATTATGAAAACAAGCACATGTTTTGTTTTGGTTTTTTTCTAGTGTTTTTTCGAAAATTAAGAATGTATTTTTGGTATAATAAAATAATATTAACACGACCAAATAATATACGCAGAGCATAATCAGTAAATAAATGAATTAGAATAAGATTGTTTTAATTTAACTAAGAATTTTATGTATAATGAGATTAAGCATTTAAAAAGAAAATTTAATTTTATATAGTAGTTATGTTGAAGTTAAAAAAGTAAAATATATTGGGATAAAAGAGAAAATTAAGAAGAATTTGGAGATTGGAGTAAATGAGAAGGGTGATAATAATTGTGAAAGGTAGTGTGGAATGAAAGCATGGAGAAGGAATGGGAGTGTATGGTTTTGTGGTGTCAGGCGTCGCCAGGTGTATCCTCCTCAGGGAACACCAACCCTTTTTTTCTGTGGCCTCTATTGTAAATTCACACTTTAATAATTACTATTAATGGATAATAATAATAATAATAATAATAATTAAACCATTTCCTTTTTCAATTGATTAAAAATTTGAAAATAAATGAATGGTTGGTGTGGGATATTTTTGAGTGTGGGTGTGATGCGTTGCCAGGTGGCACAAATATACTCTGAAGATTCCGTTTGCTTACGTGGACACTCTGTGATGTGGGATTCGCGTGATTTTGATTTTCCTTGCTGCGCTCCAGCCATCTCTCACGCGCTTCTCCACGTTCTGCCTCACGCCAACCGCTACCGTTTCCTATTCCTCTCTTATTAATTAATATTTTTTATTTATCTATTTTTCTCCGTCACAAGGATATAATATTTTGGTAACTTTTTTTATAATCATCATATTGGTCTATTTGAATTTATATTTAAAAAAATATTTAAAACGGACTAATTATAAACTATTAAGTATACATTGTTAAAAAATTGTTAAAAGTGTGTTGTTAAAAGAACTTTTTTCTTCATATAAACCTTTAAAATAAAAACTTAACTTTTTTATATAAATATTGGAATGTTGATGTTTGTTTTTCAGTTAAATATGTTAGGATTTCTACTTAGAAGTAGTTTGGTTCTTGAACTTTTTTTTCTAACCTATTTTAAGGTTATGATTCTTTTTTCATATATAATTACAAGAACACTTACTAATAAGTAATAATAAAAGTTTAGTTCTTTCTTATCTTTTGATGAAGTCTTTTCCTCGATCTACTCTCTCTCTTTTCTAGAATCATGTTTGAACACTGCCAGTGAGTCTCGAGCTCTCTTCCCCTTCACAAACTAGCATTACTTTTCGTCTCCTAACACGAGAGCTTAGCACGAGATATTTATGTGTTGCTCCCTCCACCTCCTCATTTCCTCCCTCACCTTCCCAACTTTCTGTTTTTTTTATTACAAAAATAACCTTTTTCTTTTCCTTTTTTAACCTTTTTCACTTTTTCACTTTTAATGTTAATTATGAGAGTAACCTTCAACCCTAGCCTTTTACTCTTTTCTCTTGCTCACAGTCCCACCCCTCCTAAAACTTTGAGATCTGCCTGTTTTTCTTCCATTTCCATTACACTCTCATTCTCTGCTCACAACCCCACCCCCTTCTAAAACTTTGAGATCCGCCTCTTTTTCTCCCATTTCCGTCACACTCTTTCCTTTTCTCTAGGTGACTTCTTCCAAACTCTTCAAACTCTACCTTTGCTATCTATCGTGGTGCGGTGGTGTGTTGTTCTTGGTGCGGTGGTTCGCATTGGTGGTGCATGGTGCAGATCGGGGCATGGCATTGCTGTCATAATCAAGATTTTCACCAGACCTATTCCTTCTAAGTGGAACGATGCCGAGAAATGGATAATGAATAGGTAAAACATACATGTTAATCACTAAAAAAAAACATGTTGCACATAACCAAGCAAATCGCATGGCACCAAGCATGGTGAGGGTTGCTCCCGAGTCTACTCATTATGATCATAAGCTCCCCATAGGCAAGGTGACAGAAACATAGAGAGTTTATTTATGTCAACCCACATCACATACGATATTTGAAAAGTTCTCTTTTGTTCCCTTCGATGCTCATTCAGTTTCAGGTCAAGCACATGGAGGCAATCAAGTGGTAGAGTCTTTTCCCCAAAGCAAAGATTTGAAGGAAGTGAATGAATTGGGTGTATCTTCCTCAAGAGGAACAAATGATCAATCAGGTATTATGTTCATTCCCATTAGTTATAATAATATAGAGAGTGGATGTGTTTGGTGGTGAATGATCTAAGATTCTGAGTGAAACACTGAAACATAACACATTTTTATTTTATTTTTTCCATATGTGACGTGTTCGGAGTTTAGAGATAGTGAGGTTAACTTGGTTTTCATGATACAGTGATGCCTTGGATAAGATTCGTTGCGGTGAGAGACATGGGAACTGAAATGACCCCTATGCCAAGTCAAGAACCTTCGCGGACAACTACTCCTGTTGGGTCTGCAACTCCACTATGGAGCCTAGTTTCGTCGATGCCCTCGACTCCTTGTAGAGGTGCACCAGCTCCAACACCTTTGGAAAACATGACCGATGAGTTTTCCAGTTTCCCATTGAAAATTGCAGAACACATTTGTCTGAAGAAGAGATGAAGATAAAGACAAGGCGAGATATTGCATCCCTTAGAGTGCAGCTTGGTAAGATGAACATTGCTGCATGGGCAAGCAAAAATGAGCAGGAAAAGAATCAATCTTCTCCTCAGGGCACCAATATGCAAGAACAGGAGAGAATTGAATTTGAAAACGTGCTACTGTGTGGGAAGAAGCTGAGAAGTCTAAACATACTGTTGTGTGGGAAGAAGCTGAGAATTCTAAACATGAAATTATTCACGCATGCACGTTTTGATAAAAAAAATGCAAACACTATATAAACTAAGTGATGCATGAAAATTATGCCTTTGTGTGTTTATTTATATTTAAATATTTAATCTTGGAATCATCTTACTATAGTTATTTGGTGTTCCCTCTTCCATCCTATGCAGTTGTTTTTTGTTGACAGTGATAGAAACATTGCAAGTGGGAAAGCTATTGGACTTAACACAGTTATTGTAAGCTATAATTTACTATTCACCTTAAACAGATGTTGACATCCGTCGAGGTATGCTCACATCCATTTAAGGGAGGTTTCGAATGTTATTAGGGTTACGTAGCGTTTATTGAGGCATAGTTTTTTTTAAAGCTTTCACAGAGTGCACCACTACCTTCAAGCATAGAGATGATTGAACATTTGTAACTCCTATGAAAATTCCTTTCACCAATCTCTCACTCACCACATTCTCACGCCAAAGAGAAGAGAAAGAATTCCACCACGAAGAAGAAGAATGAAAACATAAACGTAAAACAAAAAAGAATAAATAGGTCATGTGGGAGAGTGGGTAAAATTATAAAATTTTAACCCTAAAAGTAAACTTTTATTAAAAGGATAAAATAGGAATAGAAAAATAAAGTGAAGGGTAAAAGAGAAAACAGGGAGGTGGAGGGAGCAACACCCGAGATATTTTGTCTCTTGTGGACATTTGGGCCTTTATTATAATAACAGTGGGCTTTATTATAATATGGTATCAAAAGAGCAACATATTTTTTGATCTTGGCTTGGCATGATGGACAACCAAGATCCCACCACTCACCCCTCTAACCCGTTTTACCTTCATCCCAGAGAAAATCCAAGTATTATTCTCATTTCCCAAATTCTAAATGAGACCAATTACTCATCTTGGAGTAGAACTTTGAAAAGAATTATTCTCTCCAAAAACAAGATCAAATTCATTGATGACAGTATGAAGAAGCCACCAAGAACTGATCCTTTATTTGATGCTTAGGAAATATGTGACACAATGGTTTTGTCCTGGATCATTAAGACCCTTTCACCTCAGATTGCAGAAAGTGTTATCTATGTTGACAATGCCAAAGATTTGTGGGAAGATCTTAAAGAAAGATTCTATAAAGGAGACTACTTCAAGATTTCAGATTTACTAAAAGATATTCATTCCATTAAATAGGGATAGAGGAATGTCAACCAGTATTTCACTGACTTGAAGATTCTTTGGGAAGAATTAGAGTCTCTTAGACCCATACCCTACTGCATATGCCAAATCCCTTGTAGTTTCTCTCAAATACAGAGAGGTGGAACACATTATTTGCTTCCTAAAGGGCTTAAATGACCTCTACCATACTATTGGAACACAAATTCTCTGGATGGAACCCCTTCCCAACATCAACAGGGTCTTTTCTCTCCTTATGCAACAGGAAAGACAAGAAAGACAACATCCTGGAGCCATTAATCAAAATGACACTTTCAATATTTTGGCAAGCACCACTGACAAATCTAACTGGAAACCTCAAGGGTGTGGTACTAGCTCACATGGACAAGGAAGAAGAAGAGGAAGAAATCCCAATTATGGAAAATAATGTTCTCATTGTCACAAGATGAATCATACGCTTGATGAGTGTAATTCCAAGCATGGCTACCCACCATGGTACAAGAAAAATGACAACCACAATAGTCAAGACAAGGGAGGACAAAATGAATTGAGTTATGCTAATGCCTGCAAGGATTATTCTACCTCTACCCAGACACATAATATGTTCAACAGGAAAATAACAGTAATCCTCTGCAAACCTTTACCCTTAGTAGATGCAGAAACTGATAAAGATGATAGAGGGCATTAACAATCTCTCACACAGTATTAACCAAGTGCAAAGAAACAACAGTCTAGGTAATTTTTCCTGGGCTATAAACCCTAGGGCTACAAATCATGTGACCCATGAAAGAAAACACTTTATTACTTTTCATAAAATTAAACTCATATTTGTTAGGCTTCCAAATAATTTTATAGTTACAGCCCAACATGCTAGAACCATTCAATTTTTTTAAAAAAAAAAATCATCATTTTTAATGTTCTCTATTCTAGAATTTTCCTTTAATCTTATATCTCTTCAAAATTTAACTACGGACTGTGACACTCGGGCACTGACGAGAGCGGGGAGTGATCGCCGGTACTAGAGGCACGGACAAGGAGCGGCTCCTGGCAGGCTTCTAGTCGAAGGGGCACATGGACGAATCGAACATACACCGGAATGAGAGGGATCTAGAGACTGTATAGGTATGAGACTATACGGTTGAAGGATAGCTTAAAGGAATTGATTTGGCTACTCATATCACCAAAATGCATTTGTTTTTCGGTAGCCTAACCCATAAGAACTCCATGGTTAAGTGTGCTTAGCCTGGAATAATTCTAAGATGGGTGACCTTCCGGGAAGTTTTCCTGGAAAGTGTGCGAGTGAGGACAAAGCACACTGGAAAGCCTCGTGGTGATGTGTGGGGGCAATCAACAGTCCCTGTAAGTTGCTGGGGCGTTACACGGACCTAAATTGCACTCTAACATTTTCTTCTAAGACTTGTCAGATACAAGATAGTTCTACCTTGAAGATGATTGGGCATGTTAATGTTTACATAGGCCTTTACTACCTACAATCTTTTCCTATCTTTAGTCAAGACTATGTTCCTAAATCTGTTTTTTCTTGTAAACGTATTAATGATGATTGGTGGCATTATAGACTGGGTCGCCTTGGCCACAAAATCATAGAACAAATATGTAAAAGTTTTCCTTATGTTCAAAGGCCACCTAAAAATGTTTGTGATATTTGTCATTATACCAAACAACATAAACTTCCTTTTTCCCAAAGCACCACTGTTTCTCCTGATTGTTTTGAATTGATACATTATGATATATGGAATCCTGCGGATTGTTTCTACTTATTGTTTTGTAATAGTATTAATTTAGGAAGGACGTTTACGTCTTATTTACTTTTACCAAATTAGTTTGTAAAAATTGAGAATTGACACATTTGATCATATTTATAATTAATTTAGTATAAAAATAAATAAATAATGGATTAGAATAAACGTTGATATATATATATATATATATATATATATATATATATATATATAAATAAGTGAATTAAATCTAATATATTCTTATAAAACCTACTTATAATTATTTATACATGTGTAATTGATATTGAATTTTTAACATAATTAAATAATTTTATTAACATTTTTTTATATTGATTTACAAAAATAAATATACTTTTTAGCAATTTATTGATTCAAATTTATGAATATTATATATCTAATTAGTAACTTAAAATTGTCAACAAGCATTTTATTTTTCATCAATATTTTTTTATATTTTATTTGTCTTTTTTTATACAATAGAAAAGAGGAAAGAAAGAGACAATATATCATTACGAGGAGGATTGATGGAAACACAAGAGAAATAGAAACTCAAAAGTCAATTTGTTTATTAAACTTTTTAGAAGTAAGTTTCAAGTAGGGATGATAACAGGTCGGGTTTGGTCCAGATAGTGTGATACCCAAACCCAACCCGCATGTAAAAAATGTACTCGTTACCCGCTCCGCTACGTGCTGGGTACGCACATAAAAAAAACTGCGAATATCCGTTGGATACCCGTTAATAGTGTTTGTATTATTATCCAAGCCCAAGTTCTGATCCAAACTCTATTTTCCTTTCTTTTTCAAAACTTATAAACCCTAGATCTTCACTTCAAAACTCAGATCTACACCAAAATATTTTATATCTACACCAAAACATCTTAGATCTGCACTTAAGGATCTCAGATCTACACTAAAGAATCACAAGTCTACACCAAAGCATCTCATATATGCCTCTCCTCGCTGCTCCCGATGCGATTCAGCCTCTCAATCTCTGCGAATGGGATCACATGTCGCTAGCTGATCACCGTTGGCTGGCTCCACTGTAGGTCATGGGCGAAGTCGTGAATGGTGGAAGAAGAAGCTGCAAAAGCTGTGATGACAGCTGCAACGTGAGGTCCTCACGTCATCATTGAGGATGGTGGTTCTTGTTGTTGGTAGGTGGCGGAAAGAAGAAGGAAAAGGAAGTTTGAGAAAAAAGAAGAAAAAAAGAAGGGAAGGAAGTTTGAGAGAGAAGAAGAATAATGAAGAAGGGACCTTTTACTTCTTTTGCAGCGTAACAGAGGCAAATATTTTAATTTATTTTGTAATTTCATATTTTAATTTCATAAAAAAGTAATGAGTAAAATTAGAATTTCGTTTTTTAAACGGATAGCGGATACCCACAGGTACGGATAGTGTGATATCTGTACCTGACCCATTAATGAGCAGGTATTAAATTACCCGCTACCCGCAGCTACCTCTTGCTGTAAATGTTAAATATCCGCAACGAATTTTGTCCGCAGATACCCACGAGTACAGGTTTTATTACCATCCTAGTTTTAAGTTTTGAATAAACTTTAATATTTTTTTTCATTAGTTTAGTCATGCACATGTTATATTGATTTATCATTTTGTTTACTTGTTTCTACATGTTTATAAATGTAAGGTACGAGGTTAATATATAAATGATATTGTTGAATAATGATGTCATCATACTTCCTGATAACTTCCACCTCATCATCTAGAACAACTAAGGGATTATCTTATCATTACCATTGATGAAACTTTTCACATTATCCAAACAATTTTCTATTACAAAAGTAATTTGTCGTTTTATAACAATATTATTTTATATTAATAAGATACATAATTATATTTCTTAACACATAGATAAGTGATTGTTCTTGCATAACTAAAATCATAGTGGAAAGGCTCCACAAGAAACTCCTAGCTAATATGTCTCTTGATCCAAGTCTCATTTTAAGCTGAGAAGGAGTGAGTTTGCAAAAGACACCCGCTCAAATCAAGGATGTTCATTAACGAGAGTAATAAATTTTTTAATAAGAAATACATAATTAATTACCTCCTAAAGTGTGTTATTTATATTACGTTTACTTACAAAAGATACTTTAACACTTAAAGGCGTGCATAAGCAAAAACAATAAATGTTGTAATAATGAATAAGTAATTAATTACTTTTATGCTATTTATATTAGGTTTGTGGATAGTCATTGGGTCTAGTCCAGGTGGATAATCATGATAGTTAATTTGCTTAATGATATGCTAATACATTTAAGCTCCCAACCTTAATCCTTACCATCATAATGTGATAATGCCAAAGTGATCTCGATCATCACATATGTTGTTTGAAATGATAATAGATAGATATGAATCGAGATCATTTTGGTTATACAAAAAGTAATAAAATATCGATTGTAATGAGCCGATATAAATCAAGATAATTTTTTTTTATATTATATATATATATATATATATATATATATATATAATTATGTAATTCAATTAAACAAAAAATTAAATAATAAGATTCATTACAGAAATATAAATTTTTTAATACTTTATATAAACAAAATAAACTAATAAAACTCAATTATAAATACCCAAATTTACGAGAGATTTGAATAAGTTATTATTTAAAAATTAATATTTTGAACTTTCTCAATAAAGTTAATTTATTTATTTTATAAGAATTTTTTATACCAAACATGATTTTATTCAAAATCTTGTTCAAAAGTAGAAATATTAAATAAGTAAATAAATTATGATAAACACCAACGTGAGAAAATATTTTCACTACGCTCAGTATTTATAATACAAGTTGAAAAAAAATAGTGGACTGCGAATTATGAATTTAGAATATACTTATTAAGGATTTAAGGAACTTAATGTTCAAGTATCATTTTCTGTGAGTTTTTCTATTCCCATTTCAAGTTCCTTAAATAATATAATTAAGATTAATTACCATACATGTGTTTATTTTAGAATCTTATTCTTTAAAAACATATTAAAAAATGAAATGAAAAATAAATATTGAAATTATCTTTAACTTTTTAAAATTATTTTAAACATTAACTTATCATAAATGATGTGAAACTATTGAGTAGAGTAGAAATTCTAAGATTTTTTTTTTTTATATTACTTTTTAAAATAAGCTAAACGAAAAATCTTTGGGATGGTATATTAGTGAAATAACATTAAGAATGACCTCTCGAGAAAATGTTCCTAAAATGAACATTTGGAACTTAATCTCGAAATACAGTTTTTGAAAAGAAATTCTCCACCCATTCCGAATTACGTGTTTTAGAATAGTCTATTTTCAATGCATCCGGAATGAGTTTTTCAAATTATAAAATTACTCTTCTAGAAACAACACGAATACGAAAATACAGTTAGCACCTCCCACCAAATATGCATCACGTGTTCCAAAAACATATTTTTCGACTCTATTTTCGCCAACACAACACTAATAGAACAAACGGAACTACCTACCACAACCCTGTATTTGTTTCTCGGAGTTAATTTGAAATTGTGGATCTAACTGAATTAGAGACAAAAGAAAGATAAAAGTTGGTTAAATAGATCCATTGGTCCTATTTTTATTGGTTTTTTCCCGTTTTTTAAAAATGATCAATTTGGTCCCTGAATTGGAAAAAATAAACCAATCAAGGACATTCCGTTAACTTTTCTGAACGGCGTTAAAAATCTTCTTTATTGACAATAGTAGTTGTCATTTTATAATAAATAGGTGGCACATAATGTATATAACACGTGGACTTAAATTATTTTATGCATAATTTTTCTTCATTCTTTCAACATTATGAAACAATCATTTGTGGATCAATGTACATAATGAGAAATTAGTAATAAAAAAATTACATGATTTCCCAATTGAATTTCAAAAATTAGCATCCTTTGTAACAGATTAAACACAACGAGGATATCTCCAAAGAAACCACTCACACCAGACAACCACAACAGCAATAGAGTAAAAACCATTCACATTCCATTAATAAATCATACAAAACCAGAACAAGCACAAATGCAGAGATAAAATTCATACACTATAACCCTAAAGCACAACAAGAAATGACTCACACCAAACAAAATTGTCAGTTGTGAAGTTCAAAACTCCCTAGATCTGGCCAACATCATATTCAACACTCACAATTACACCTTCTCCTCTGGCGGCTTTGATTTAGAAACAAGACTGAAAGGGGAGAGACACGGTGTTGTAGNTGNNGTGTCGGTGATGGCGAGCNAGCTGGCGATGGAAAGAGGTAAGGAAACGGCTTGGCGACGCAGCAGCGAGGAGGCAGCGAGCTCAAGAGGAGGAGGTCTGGTGGAGATTGAAGTTGTTGGGCTGTGATGGTTGACGAAGGAGAAGAAAAATTGTGGAATACTGACTATGTTGATGGAGCACGACCAATTTCCCCAAACCTAAAACCTTTTTAATTAGGTCATATCACTTTTTCCAATTTCCCCAATTTATCTTTACTTAAACTTAATCCACAGTATTTTTTTAATTTTAATCTTTAACAAATAAAAATAGTAACCATGTCATAAAATGGTTAAGTACCACCTGTTTACAAATGACAGCTATTGTTGCCAACAAAGAAGATTTTTAACACCGTTTAAGATAATTAACAGAATGTCCTTGATTGAGTTACTTTTTCCAATTCAGGGACCAAATTGATCATTTTTAAAAAACGGGGACCTAATTGAAGAAAACCAACAAAAATAGGGACCACTGGATCTATTTAACCATAAAAGTTAATTAGTTTGTATTATGTGATGGTTTATGAATATTAATGATAAAAGTAAAACATTGTTATTTTATTCTTGAATATGAAAATATTTAAAAATAAAATATAATTATTATAAATTATGTTAGAATGAAATGTGAGTTATTGTAAATTGATAAATTTTATTGAAATAAAATAAAATTGGTAGAAATTAAATTGTAACTGAATAATTTAAATAAATTTTTATTATTTTATAATAATAATAACATAAACTAACTTTCACAAACCACCACACCCTCCTCCACCAATACTTGTGGGAGTAATCTCTCCATGTTACAGCAACTCCCACAAATCACCGTCTCCATGAAGCACACCTGTTTCAAATAAAACTCATTAAGAGTCAAATTGGAATTCCAAAAACGGAGAGGGTGCTGATAGAAATTGATGGTGGTGCGGGAAACAATTTATCTGATTGAGGCTTATTTGGGCCTTATGAGAATATGGTTTTTTTTCACTTCTTTTGGAGTGTTTCACCTGCACCTCCAAATCCTTCACACTGCACCTCCAATATTTCATGAATACCCATATTACCTTTTAATTAAAAGTCTTTAATTATTTAAAAAAACTACTCGTTTTTTATCATTCAATACTACTTCTCGTTTTCCAGCCATAGCATTTCTCCATTTTTGTTTCACTGCCAAAAGGTTGGTGTTTTTCTCAATAAATTATACATTTATAAATTTATTAATAATGTAATTAACTTAAAAAAACACTAAAATAATAATACTAAAACATTAAAAATGCAATTGTTTATATTAACAAAATTTAATAATTATAAAAATTAAGTTACCTGTTCGTTATTTAATTTTTTTAATAAAAAATATTAATAAAGCAACATGTAAAAAAGTGCAAACATTAATAAAGCAATTTAAAAAGGGCAAACATATAGGATGTACATATCCAATCATTCTAACTCTCCAATATATGCCATTCTTGGATTTTCATATCCGGTGTATATTTTTATAATTTTTTTTCTAAAATATTTATATCAAATCTAAAAAATTCATAAAAAATATTTTTTAACAATTAAAAATTATCTAATTAAATTATAAATTCATTAAAATTGATACATAAATTTAAATATAATTATAAATCAATAAAATAATTAAATAAATAATATTATAAAACAAGTTTGGTTATTCAACAGAGGAGAATTCGTTTCATAATCTAATATTATTTGGATTAGGTTAGTTGGGTTCCTTGGTTGAATTGGATCCATGATCATCTCTAACCGTTTGCCAGTCTTAAAGAATGTGGATTAACATAAAACCAGGTAGCTCTTCCAATCATTAAATTTAAAAGCTTCTTTGGATTTTATCTAAAATCTGCAAATCACGACGGCAAAACCTTTATTCCTGGAAGATGCTATTGCCATCTACCTGCTACCATGAAACAGCTACATAATGTAACTATCTCCAATATTATATTATAATGTTAAAGCTAATTACAAACACACTTTTTCACCTTTTAAAGAACGATTAGAACCTGCTAGGGAGCCGCCTTATTCTCAACTCACACCAACCTTTCAATTCACTCTAAATAAAAAATAGGAAGTGAAATGCGTTTTGAACGTCAATACTTATAACAAAAATAGTCATACTGTGACGTGTGAGGATGTTTGTGAATAATTACAAATAAAACTTGGAACGAAAAATAGTAAGTATGCTTTATCAAAGAGAAGATTCATCGGCAGCCAAAAATATTATAATAAGATCTGAATTCAATCACGCAAGATATTCATATCATTTTCTATTCAAAATCTTAAAATAATGAATTAATAATTTTTATCTTTATAAAGTGCTCTAACTTTCGTATTTCAATCTAATACGAGACTTTAACACACACTTGAATTTCCAACTAATAATATGTATTTTAATATTATTTTTTATAACCATATAGGATATAATGTCATATATA
The DNA here is from genome assembly GCF_000741045.1 of Vigna radiata var. radiata. Taxonomy (NCBI): domain Eukaryota; kingdom Viridiplantae; phylum Streptophyta; class Magnoliopsida; order Fabales; family Fabaceae; genus Vigna; species Vigna radiata. Next base: position 9,988,940 of record NC_028352.1, on the reverse strand, counting down.
CACATCCTTCCTTACAGCCACAACCCTAATATCAGCTTGGAGTGAAACTCAAACACCATCTCACTCGAAATTCAAGTGCACCCGTTTCTCACAAACACGGTGAAAACCCCATCTTGTGACAAAAGTGGACTGAGAAAGGATACTTGGATTACGGAGGAAGATAGAAAATTGATTGCCTATGTCACCAGGTTTCTGGAAATGGAGACAACTTCCCAAGTTTGCAGGTACATATTTCAACACTACTCAAAACTAAATAAGCCAATAAATTTTAGTGAGGATTTATAGTAAAAAATTCATTCATTACCTTTTGCATTGATTTTTAGGTCTGGCAAGAAGTGGAAAAAGTTGTAGGTTGAGATGGATGAATCATCTGAGGCCAAAAATCAGAAAAGCGCACTTCAGTTCAGAAGAAGAAGAATACATCATAGGAATGCACACAAAACTTGGTAACAGGTATCTATCATCATCACTTCCTTATGCTTCAATACAATGAAATCTACCCTATATCAAAATACGGATCGTTGAAAGTGGTATTACAAGTTCTTGTTGAATAACGTGAATATTGAAAACACGAGAATGTTAATCTTATGATTCCATCGCTTGCAGATGGTCTGCTATTTCGGCTGAGTTACCAGGAAGAATCAAAGAATAAAGAATCCACGAGCTCGGTTTCCAAGAGTAATGGTGTTCCTATTCCTTTTCCTGCTTCTTCCCAGAATTCAAATGATTCTGCAGACATATCATTCCTCGGGCCGTGTTTCCCTTAAGGTGGATGAAGAGTATGGAAAAAATTGTTTCACACGGATAACTATACTATTTTGACTATCCACTGAAAAGTTCACTGAAAGGTAAAATGATCAAAGTCAATTTCTATATTTGTAAAAAGAAAAAGGCGAATAATAATAATAAAAAATAGTATCAAAGTATAAAAACTTTTTTATCATCACATTATCATTGTATTTTTAGTTGTAGGCTGGGTTTGAAATTTGAGACTTAAATTGAATGATAAATCAAAGCGTAAAATAGTATAGTAAGTATAGGGATAGAAATAAATAAAAAAAAGTGACAAAAAAGTATGGAAAAGTGGAGCCGCTAATTATAGAATATCAACAATTATGTTATCTTAAGATTAAAGTTGGTAGATGATGGCACTCTTTCGTATGAGTTTGATTTAGGTTTTATTGATTTTGTATTTTTTTAATAACTTTTTTTTTAAAAAAAAAATAAGAGTGTCTAAATGGATTATGGTTATGGTCCAAGAGTCATTATTATAAAATAGAATTCGTCTAATGTTGAAAGTTCTACATCGATTAGAGATAAGGCTAATTCATAATATATAAGTGGATGTAAACTTCATCTTGTGGGATTGAGTGAGACTTAAAGTTTACTTCTAACATTTAACCTGTGAGATGGATGGATTAAATATTTTAATTTATTTTAAAAATATTAATTAATTAAAAATATTTTAACCTGTGAGATGGATGGATGGATATTTTGTGATGAGGCACATGTAAAAGATCATATTTGCAAATGTTCTTGACTCATGGGATTCGATAGTGTGTACAATTTATAATTAATATATTAAGTATTTATTACTATAAATTGACTCAAATTATTTATTGTGTAGATTTTCAATGAGATGTCTCCAATAAAGTTAAATGTCATGCAGAAAGTTCGTGAGCGGTGGACTTTGTTTCTTTTAAGTATTTATAATAGATGATGATATGTGATTTTTTAAGGTTGCGATTGTCTTAGTTTTGATGTAATTCACTAGTGGAAAAACGCTGATTAACCTTAGTTATTTTGGGCTTTTAACGTCTATTAATCAACCGACGTCTAAACCGGTGACGTCAATGGGACGTCAGACATCCTAACCACAGACGTCTATAATGACGTCAGTTAGTGCTCATGACCGACGTCAATAAACGTCGGTACTGGTTTAACTGGATGTCTAAAGGCACTAATTAGACGTCGGACAAAGCATTAACCGATGTCTAAGAGCACATAAAGACTTCGAACATGACACTGACCGATGTCTAAGAGCACATATAGACGTGGATTTTTGCATTAACCGATGTCTAATACAGTGGTTGTGTTTTAGTGCAGTTTTGTTCCCGTCTTTGGATAGCCTAGTAGCACAATCTCCTTTTGCTAGTTTCCCCCCAAAAAAAGCTTGCGACTTTTGAATTTCTTATGGATCTTTTCAACCCAAAACCGAATCTGGGTTGTTGCTTGGTTCCATTTTCATCCGTAAGAGGAAAAAACCACGGTGAAACGATAACTAGGCAACGACCCAGGGTCGTTTTTGGGTTGAAATGAACAAAAGAAATTCACTAGACGCCGCTTTTTCTGGGAGGCAGCTAGCAAAGGGAGAATGTGTTACTACGTTACCCCAAGAAAGGAACAAAACTGCACTAAAACACAACACAAAGAAAACAAATTTAATCAGTTGAACCAGAAGATATAATCGATGAAAGACTGACAAAGATTAAACGGTAACAATAAAAACCACACACCTGGGATGCAAGAGAGAAAAAGGAGAGGAGGAAGACAATGACGTTATCAGAAACAACAATGCAATGCCGCAAGAGATAAAACGAAGAGGTGTCGTAAGCGAGAAAAAGAAGAGGTGAAGCAAGAGAAAAAGGAGAAGAGGAAGACGCGATATCAGAAACTGAATGCCGCGAAGAGTCTGTGGTTTATTTAAAATGAAATGGGGTGTCGGTTGCTCCAGAAACCGATGTCTATAGTCACATAGGCATCGGGTATCTAACTAATATGACGTTCAAGTTAACATTTAAACTGACTTTTTGAATACCCATTAGATGTCAGTTTCGAGGGGATCCGATGTCTAGGAAGCTGAACCGATTGGCGTTTGATTTCCTGTCAGGGATCTTCACGACAATAATGATGAGGTGCCGACGTCTATAATAGCTTAAACGTCGGTGCCCTTCTAGCCGACGTCTATGTCCCTCGAGTTTGGTGAACATAATTAATTACAGGCACATAAACATCGCTTCCCCTCAACACCGACGTCTAAATTGAAGAATTTTTTTCTTCTCGCCTTCTAGACAGGCCTTAGACGTCGTCGTTTGACTAAGTGACGTCTAAGCGCCTGAGAATTAGGTGAACAACATTAATTGCAGTCCAGTAGATGTCGGCCCCGTGAACACTGACGTCACTTGACTGTCTTATCACCTACCTTAAGCAATTAGACGTCGGTTTGCGACAGTGGGGACATCTACAATGTCATAGACGTCGCCTTATCTTGAAACTGACGTCTAGTTTACCAAACTATTTACGATAATGCCACCGTACAGTCATAGACGTCGGGTTATCAGGAAACTGACGTCTACTGGATGACGTTAAACAACATTTTTGCACTAGTGATTGTTACAACATTGAAATACTTTGGACTATTATAAATCTGATTTTTTGATTGTATTAATTCTAAGAAGTTTGTATTTGATATCAAGCACATATAAACCTGCCATTAAAAAGAATCGTACTATTTTTTTATCAGTTCATAACATCTATAGAAAGTGAACTTTTTAAAATTAAAGTCCTTACAGTTTAAAAAGGCTGGATCATATATATATAAAAAATTACTTTTCAAACTGGTTAAAATATCAGTTGGTTTAAAAAGTCTCGATCATATATATATTTATATATAATTTTGGTTAAAATATCATGGTTTCAACTTTTTCAATTGGTTTTCTAACTAGTTTAAAAAGTTTAATACTTTTTATACTCTATGTTTATGAACCGATTCCAAAACAAATTTAAAAACTCTTTTTACTTTATTTAAAAAGACTTCAAGTAGTTTTCAGCTTATCAATATTATTGTTGTTGTTTTGTTCTTAACAAAAACATGGGAACATCATCAGACTAATGATATCTTTTTCTTATTCAGCTGAATTGTCAATTTGATCACATACTTGAATCATAAACAGTTTAACAATAATCTTTTGTGCACCGAAAGCGCAAGTTGGATGAGACCTTGTTCCTGGAAGATGCTACCTAATGCCACTATCTCCCCATATTATATTATAATGTGAAAGGAAGACTATAGAAACAATTTTTGACCTTGCAGGGAAAGACTAGAACCTGCTAAGAAGGACCCTTATTCTGAACTCACACCAATCTCTGAATACACAGAATCCATACACACCTTTGCTTACTATCATCTTGCAACTGTTTCTTACAAAGATGGTGAGAACCCCATCTTCTAACAAAAGTGGACTGAGGAAGGGTCTTTGGTCTCCCGAGGAAGATACCAAATTAGTTGCCTATATTACTAGATATGGTCACAGGAATTGGAGCCAACTTCCCAGGTTTGCAGGTACATATTTCAACGCTTTCTAAAAACTAAATAAGCCAATAAATTTTTATAGTAAAAAACTCATTCATTACCTTTTGCATTGATTTTTAGGTCTGGCAAGATGTGGGAAAAGTTGTAGATTGAGATGGATGAATTATCTCAGGCCTAACGTCAAAAGAGGCAACTTCACTCCACAAGAAGAAGATTGCATCATAAGAATGCACAAAAAACTTGGTAACAAGTACGTATCATCACTTCCTTATGCTGTAATACAATGAAATCTGCCCTCATATCAAAATACCCACCATTCAAAATGGTGTTACAAGTTCTTGCTCAATAACGTGAATATTGAAAACATTGCAGATGGTCTGCTATTGCGGCTGAGTTACCAAATCATTAAAGAATAAGGAATCCATGGACTTGGTTCCCAACTGTAATGGTGCTGCTGTTCCTTTTCCTGCTACTTCCCAGATTACAAATAGTTCATCAGCCTTATTCTCATTCTCGTCACTGTCATCCTCCAGTAAGGAGTTTTCCTCAGGGCCATGTTTTCCTTAATTAAGGTGAATAACCATTTGTTTTAGTCATAAACTGTTTAGTGGACAAACAATGTCATTATTTTTTATCATGAACTCATAAAGTTTACAACTTGTTTAACTTTTTTAATTGAGGTTGTTTATGTTGAAAATTTCACGTTCATTCTAAATAAGACTTTGTAGAGTTGAATTAGCCTTACAGCGTAAAGAAACTTTAGTATATCTCAACCAGAAAAGATAACCATCTACTTTAAAATTTGATTTTCTATCTTTAGTTTCATTGAATTTTCAACTAGTTCAATATTATATATATAACTAACTATCTTTTCTTGTAAAAGCTTCAGATATTGAATAAGAATTATAAAGTATTTGTAAAGTGATTTTTTTCTTTTTTTAAGTTTTATTTTGAAATTCTTTGAAATTAAAGTACTGATTCTCCTCAGTTAATCTCAACTGGGATGTTTTGCATTTCTTATCTTTTGTATTTTCCTTTGATTTCAATTTCAAGTATAGTTATTGTTATAACTTTAATTCTGGCAAATTACTGTGTTTTTATTTTAGCTTGTTCTGAATTTCTTTCTCATATTCATGTGCTTTCTGAATACATTAAGCAGAGCTCAAACATTATCCATTCATGTTCTAAATTAGAGATGAAGCTTAATTATATAATTATGATCTTGTAATGATATTAAAACTTAATGCTTTTAATGTCTCACGATCATCCATCATCAACTCTATACAAGTTCTAATAGTTCAAAATATATGAAATCCTTTGGAAAATGTTTTATTTAATCTTGAAAAATGATTATTTAATGTTAAAAAATAATTATTTGACAAATTTAAATTTTTTATATTTATTTAATATTATTCTTACTTATTTTTTATTTTTTTTTAAAAAAAATATAAAAATTTACATTTTTATAAATATTTATATTTTAATTCATTTTATCTTTCAAATTTTAAAAAATAGTTTTTTTCTTGTCAATTTCATATTAATATCATTAAATGTATGTGATAGACGGTTTGATAATTATTAATATTATATTTAATTGTAAAAATATTTATAAGGAGAAAAAAAATTAAAATTAATTATTAAAATGTAAAAAATGATATTATTATTTATTTATTATTATTATTATTATATTATTATTATTATTAACATTATTATTATACACTTTTATCTTTTTTTTTTTACGTAATTTACCTAATTTAAAACTGGAATTCATTACATTGGTTCATTCTCTTTTTGGAAATTACGAAACTACAGAGGGTAAATATGAGATTTCATTTTAATTCTCTTCAAATCGCAGCTGATCAGCGGGTGACAAAATAATAACTGATCCTGTAAATCAGTCCATCCAATTCCTTTCAAATCACTGCAAATGAAGGTGTTTTCATTCAACAATCCGTCTGCGCCATTCACTTGAATAGTAAATTACATCTAAGTGAACACAGCATTAAAGAGCTTGGAACTTTTATCATTCACTCCTTTATCTTAATATTTTTTTCATAACACTTTGTAGGTAAATTACGAGAGTGTGCACGATACTTGTAACATCTATCTTCAAAGGAGTAAGACCAACTTTACAACTTAAGTCAATATTTATTGAATATCATCATCATTTAATCTATTTGAAAACTTAACAATATTGATATATATGATTAAGTATTTTTAAGCTTTATCAGTTTTATCAAAATTGATATCTTTCTAGAACAAATTATTACAAAACACATCATGAATGATGTTTATCAATAATCAAATGCTACATACTGAAGGTCGAGTACTAAAAGTTAAGAGTTGCATGTCAAAGGTTGAGAACTACTTAACGAAGGTTATGTGGTACATGTTAAAGGTCAAGTGTTCCCTGTCAAAAAANAAGTATTGTCTATTGATGGTCGTGTGTCTCTTACCAAAGGTTATGTGTCACCCGCCATAACTGAGTGTCGTCTACTAGTACCTAACTGTCACTTGTCGAGGGTTGCATGCCTTCTACCATTATTGTGTGTCGCTTGCCAGAAATAATAGTGAACTACTTACTAAACGACCTAGTCGAGTACGTGTTGGCCTACAACATCTGATGGTATATCGCCTGTTACATAACTCAGCAAAATAATCTAACTAATCATCATCTCATTCAAAGTAAGTGGGTCCGGGGTCGGGGGGTCGGCGGTCACTAGGTCACTAGGTCGGGGGTCACGGGGTCGAGGGTCGGGGGTCACGGGGTCGGCGAGGTTGGGCGAATAATTTAAATTCTCATGAGAAATTCAAATTCTCATGAGAAATTTCAATTCTCAACTCATGAGAAATTCAAATTCTCATCTCATGAGAAATTCAAATTCTCATCTCATGAGAAATTCAAATTCTCAACTCATGAGAAATTCAAATTCTCATCTCATGAGAAATTCAAATTCTCATCTCATGAGAAATTCAAATTCTCATCTCATGAGAAATTCAAATTCTCA
>NC_028352.1:9973016-9978920 GCF_000741045.1 Vigna radiata var. radiata | reverse complement strand
TTCTCATCTCATGAAAAATTCAAATTCTCATCTCTTGAGAAATTCAAATTCTCATCTAATGAGAAATTGAAATTCTCATCTCATGAAAAATTCAAATTCTCATCTCATGTTGGCCTACAACATCTGATGGTATATCGCCTATTACGTAACTTAGCAAAATAATCTAACTAATCATCATCTCATTCAAAGTAAGTGGTTCATTAAGTTATTGGACCCACACTCAACTCTATTTAAATAAAGGTTCATGAATATTAAATTATATTTTACATTATATTTTTTCGACTATAAAATTTATGGAGTTAAAATTTCTTTACAAAAATATCTCTTCGGCTATATAAGAATCACAAATAAACATTATATAGCTATTATGATAATATAATATAATATGAGAGTTATAAAACAAAGAATAAAGAATAAGAACAAAATAAAATAATATTGATATTATCCATCAATTTTGAGTTAAATAATATTTAACTATTTTGCTTTAATTTTTTCAATCTCGAGTAAAATAACATTCAACTTTATTTTTTTTTATTTTTTTTTAATGTCCTTATGAGTTAGCTCCCTAATAACATTTATATCAAATAAACAAATATAAACATTAAAATGTAGACTTCAAGCTCAAACTCAAGTATATAGTTTTCATCTAAAAGAAGTAACATATCTATTATCTACTAAATAGTCATTGTCAAATATAGAAATAGAAACCACAGACAAAGATAAATTTTGGGTTAGCCTTTAGAACTAATTCACTATCATCTAAACCTTTTGTTCCGAATTGAAAGTTAATACTATAATAACTATGATGATTAGTTCTATAAATATCTTCATTACAAGCAACACTAAACACTGAATATAATAAATCTTGTCTTCCAAAACGTGAGATGGATCCTAATTAGAAACGTACATAAGCAGGAGGGTGCTTCATCTTGCACCTCCAAGCATTTCATCATGCACCTCCAAAATTTAATAAAATTTCAATTTTAACCCTAATTAAAAATGTATTTTAATTTTTAAAATCTGTTTAATCTTTAAAGGTGGTCAAAGATTCCAGTGCAGCAGATTGGATTTTAGAGGGAAAGAGTGTGATCATATTGAATTTCAGAGAGAGAGAGTGTGATTTTTATGTATCGGAATTCACTCTCAGAACACCATTATCTTTCCCAGCATCCTTCCTCTCACAGCATCATTACCCAGCATCCCTCATCTCCTTTCTCAAGCTTTTTTACTCTCTCTTCTCCTTCTCAAAGACTACAATCAGAGAACACAACCTAAAATTTATATTTTTCCAGCACAGCAGCCACCACTGTCATCCTCGCAAGCAAGCTTTTTTTTTTTTTTCTGCAACGGAGGTACAAAAACACTGGACTCACACTGGATTCTTCAGATTTGATTTTTCCTTTCTTTGTTATCTTGTGCACACTCTCATTTTAACATTTTAGTTTCTTCTTTGTTGTGTGTTTCCCAGACTCGACTTTTTCGTCCTCCAGTTTTCTTCGCAGTTCAAACCTTCCAGGTTGGTTCATGGTTTTAATTTTTTTTTGCTGCTTTTTGCATTTTTCTAGCATGTCTATAGACTAGATATATAAATTGGATGATTAGAAATTTTTTAAATTTGTGCGATTTCATTTATCTATCCATGTTTCACTGATCCGAAACGCGATAGGCATGTATCGGATATGGGAAACCGATACAGCCAACATCGGCTCTCAATATCCGATGTAGGCTGTATCGGTTTCCCATATCCGATACATGCCTAATGCGTTTTTTTTTTTTTAATTTTGTTTTACGATTTTATTTTATTTATTTTTGGTTGTTTTTATTTGAAATGAATTGTTTGATTTAAAATATTTTATTATTTAATTTTTTTTAAAATAATTTATTATTTAATTGTTTTATTTTAAATAGTTTATTATTTAATTGTTTGATTTTAAATAGTTTGTTATTTAATTGTTTTATTTTGTTTTATTTTAAAAAGTTTATTATGTATATTAATATTTGAATTCATTATTTTATGTTATAATTATTTTAAATATCATGTTTTAATTATTTTAAATTTTCTTGTTATAATTATTTTAAATATTCTGTTATAATAATTCTTCATGCGTTTTTTTTTTTTTTTGTTTTTTTACGGTTTTATTTTATGTTTTTTTTCGTTTTATAGTTTATAATAATTCTTCATGCGTTTTTTTACGGTTTTATTTTATGCTGGAAATGAGAGAGTGCAGGAGTGGGGTGGAGAAGTGGGGTGCAGGAGTGATGTAGGGGTGTAGAGTCAAGGGTTGCAGAGGTCAGCAAAATGCATGCTTACTGATTGGAACAAAATGGAGGTGGTCTCAATGCTGGCACAGAAATTCACACTAATCAAAATATTAAACTCTTAAACTATTAATTAAATAAGGGTATTTTCAGAAATTGGAGGTGCAGGATGAAATACTTGGAGGTGGAGGATGAAACATCCTAAGCAGGATTGCAGTATGAACACAAAACAAAGCCCACTAAGACATACAAGAAAAAGTCCAACATGTAAAAACCCACTAAAATTAAAAACAGAAGGATCAACACCCTTAATAAATGACAAAATCCGCTTACGTATGTCCTAAAATAATTTAACACACTAAACTGTTGTACTGTTTAAATTAATTTTGTTATTACTATAAATATTAAATGTAAAAACATTTTAAATTACCTTGGTAGTAATTTGACTTACTGTGATTTTTTATATATTATAGGTTTAATAGGTTCAGTGGTCCCTATATTTGCCTCAAATAGGTCCCTGTATTTTAAAATGACTCAATTGAGTCCCTATTTATGAAAAATTGAATTAATCAAGTCCTTACCGTTAAATTATGCAAACGCCGTTAAATTCCTTTCCTGGTGGCTAAGTGAAGTGTCATTTTTTTTTACAGACATGGCACCCCTTCCTTCACCTTTCCTCGTCTTCCCCTAGACCCAACAACCCCAACCCCTCAAACCCTCCCTCCTCATCGTCGCCCTCTCCCCTTCCTCCGTCGCCCTTTTCCACCGCTACCGCCACCGCACGGCCTCCCCTGCCGCCTCACTCCTCCTCCCAGAACTCTCCCCATCTCTTAACAAGAGCAGACTGAGAAGAGGAGACACCATCACAACAACAAGAGCACCAAGGATCACAACAAGATAAAGACCATCAGAGAGGACCCAAAATGCAGTTTCAACGCCCTTCTACTTACATCCAGAAATGCTCAAAAAACGCATTAAAAACTGTAAAGCAATAAAAAAAACTAAGAGAAATACAACAACACTTTATGCCAAATCAATTTCTCCTTAGAAACTAAATGATTCATGGCTTGGAACCTGCAAACGTCCAAACAAGGAAAACAGCTCGAGAGTAAAACATTTAAAATCTCATCGAGGTGAGATTCCAACCCGAAGCAAAATGAAATCTAAAACAAAATGAGTAATGGAAACGAATGTGAATAAGGGTAGGATCACTGGGGGCGATGGAGGCAGTGCCAGCAAAATCACATGACCCAAGAGCTCTGGTTCTACGCTAATTGCAACTGTCGAAGGCATCAGGAGCATGGATCTGAGCGGTGTTAGGAAGAAGATAGGATACCTTTTGCTGGGTATCATCGTTAATATCACTCCTGGAGAAAGTTATAGCTGATTGTTTTACCTTGCTTAGTCGAGGGTGTGAGAGTAAGAGAAAAGAAGAGAAGGGTGGAGAAGAGGAAAATCGTGTTTGAGGGGAGGGTGATTCTTCAGGTAGCTGGCGGTGAGTTGGCGCGGCGACCGACGACGATCTGGCTTGAAGCCTGCGGTGGCCGGATTCACTCGAGCGATGGTTGGTGTCGTTATCGAACAGAGGGAGTTCCTCCCTCGCATGAGAAGAAAAAGGGGGCAAGATGGTGGTCTGGCGTGAAGGGCGGTGGCTCTTCCGGCGAAGGCGCTAATGGCACCGTGGACATCCCTTCGAGGTGGTCGGTTGGTAGGAGGGGACGAAGTGCTCGAGCCGTGGAGGTGGGTGCTGCTTGGTTGTTTCGCTCAGAGGAAGAGAACCCTGGCTCTAGGGTTAGGAGCGTGAATGTTTGAGGCGGCGCAGTGACGGTGGCGGTGGAAGAGGGCGACGGAGGAAGGGGAGAGGGGAAGATGAGGAAAGATGAAGGAAGGAGGTGCCACGTCTGTAAAAAAAAATACACCTCACTTGATTACCAGGCAAGAAATTTAACGCCGTTTGCAGAATTTAACGATAAGGACTTGATTAATTCAATTTTTTATAAATAGGGACTCAATTGAATCATTTCAAAATACGAGGACCTATTTGACACAAATCTGCATAAATAAGGACTACTTAACCTATTAAACCTATATTATAATATCCGCAATTCTAGCCTCTAAATTTGTTTCTCCTTAGTTTTTATTATTCGTATTTATTATTCGTAGTTGTCATCCCTACAGTCTTATGTAATTTTTCTTTTTTAATTTTTAATTATTTACAGCTTTGTTCAATTTTCAGATTTAAATAGATATTCGGTCATAGTGAGAAGTGGTAATAAGATGATTCGAAATATAAGTGTGAGTTTAAGTTTAATAGTGAACGGTGTTGAGGAATTAGACTCATCTATTAATGTTGTGTCTTTTTAATAAATATTGCTTTGAAAAGATTGATAAAAGATTAAAAAAAAAACTAAAGTTAAATTAAAAATTAAACAAATTTATATGTAATTAAAATTAGGATAAAATATACATTTAGTCTTTAGGATTTTGTTGAGTTGGTTCTTGAACATCTGGTGAGAGGGAAGGAAGGAAAATGAGAAATGGAGAGGGGCTCTATTGATACGGGGAATATATTCACATCAATAAATTTTTAATGAATCATAACGTAACCAAAATTATATTTATTTATATAAATAAAAATAATTGCTCATTCAAAACAAAATAAAAAATTCAATTTCACCGAATTAAAACATATTTAACACTTAAAATTATTATTAATGCAAAAACCTAAAAGATAAATTATTAAAATAAATAAATTAAAATAATTTTATAATATAAATTTTCCGGTTCATTAAACATTTCTGTTTCAATAACACTATTCACATAGAGTTTTCTACATCTCTCTGATATAATTTTTAGTTGGTTGTATTGAAATCACTTTTCTCTCTTGAATGTTGTTGTTAGCAGATTTGTAACAAATTAAAAGTTTCGCGAGTTTAACGAAAATTTAAAAGATTTAATATAGTTTTATATATGTGTTATAAGTTGATCTTTACTTTGCGGAATGCTGAAAGTATTTTTATTTTTATTTAAGTACTATATTTTTTTTTTAATTTGACTGTTATCATTTAGTGGGTCAATCTATTTCCGTCCAAGGGTGTTACTCCCTCTACCTCCCCCATTCTAACCTGTACCTCCCCATTTTTTTTTAACTTTTTTCATATTACCAAAATAACCTTTTTTTATTTTATATTTTTACTTTTTTAACCCTCTGTTTAAGTAACCCTATATTTACTTTTTCCCTTTTCTATTTCACTCAATTGTAACAGCACCCCCACCACCCCCACCTTCTGACTCCCCTTTCCCTTCTCAGTTTTGTTTTTTTTTCAGTTTTTACTCCAAACTCTCTCAGTCCAGTGCATTTCGTGGTCCTCCTCTGTGCATTTTGTGGTGGTGCAGGTTTTGGTGTGTGCGGCGGTGTGGCCTGTGCATGCGGCGGGTTTTTGCAGAGGTACGACGGTGTTCGGTGGTGTGGCGGTGTTCGAGGAGAGAGTGGGCTCGTAGAGGGTGGGCAACTTCTGCTGTCAACACGTTTCTTCTCCTGTTTGCTTGCATTCTTCTCAGAACACTTGCTTCTATGACAGATGGTTTGATACATGCTTATCTTTTTCAACTGCAAAAAGTTTTGATTTTTTTTTCTGTGTATAA
>NC_028352.1:9968846-9972921 GCF_000741045.1 Vigna radiata var. radiata | reverse complement strand
GCTTTATTTATTTATTTACTATTATTTATTTATTCCCTCATTTGTTAGTATATAAATCGCAATTTAATTTAATTTAATTTTTCTTTTATTTTTTATAATATAGTTATTAGTTTCACTGGAATTAAAATAAACTTACCTCTCCTACACTGTTAGGAATGTAATAAATAAATGTAACACTGAGATTTTAGAATACTAGAATATGTGTTGCTTCCTCTTCCTTCATTCATATATTCTCTCCACTTTAAAGTTTTTAACAGAGGGTGGTGGGGTGCTTCTCCTTTTGATTTTTATTTGAACGTGATTGGATAAAAAAGTTGAAAGATGTAATAGTAATTAATATTTGATACTTTTTTTAATATGGCATGTGAACACTCCTATATAAACTTTGAACTCTGCATTTTAAAATGTTGACATTCATTTTACTTATAAACGGATCTTGACATCCGTTTTATCTTAAACGGATGTTTATATCCGTGGACGGATGTGTAATTCCGTTTAAATATTTTCATATTGTATAATCTTAAAAATGAAAAGGATAAATTAGGAATAGATAACATAGAATGAGGGGTAGAAAAAGAATGGGGAGGTGGAGGAAGAAAATGGGGAGGTGCAGGGAGTAACGCCCTCCGTCCAAATACAACATATTATCATTTAGCGGGCCAATCTAGATACCTTTTCGGTTCTTTCTATCATTGATGTTTTCTGGCATTACATATTCCCACCTTTTGCTCATGATGAATTCATATTTTCTATTTAAAAACCTAATTAACCACTTTTATAATTTGTTGGATATCAAAGATCAAGAAGTTCATTGACAAAAACATTAACAATTATGTAATAACAACCATTCAGCAAGAGCAGCAGCAACAATACATGATCTCTATCAAATGTTGTCATTAGCCAATCCATCGGATATAAATGAGATAAAACAAAACTCTACACTTAACCAGGCAACAATGAGATCCACTAAAAGAAAAAGATGTATCTTATGATGTGGGTGATTCAATATACATTAAACTCTGTCCAAATGGGCAACAATTTGTGGCAAATTCTTACCAGAAGCTATCTAAAAGATTATTTTCATATTTTGGATCACATTGGTCCTATGGCATTCATTATGATTCCATTGTTTCCTTCTGAAATATGTCAAAATGAGATTTTTCTATTGTTATACTTTGTGGAAAATTTGGAAAACTTAGCTGTTAGGTTTTGTAAAACTTTTTTATTATGTTTTGGGGGAAAAGTAGGCTTATATCTCTCTCTTAAATAGGAGGGAAATCTTTTGTAAGGTTGGTGGAAGAGTGAAAATCACTGAGAAAGTTGAACACAAACCTGAAAAAAAAAAAAAGAGAAATATCCATAAGAAATTCTTTAATCTCGCCTTCTGTTTTTTAGGAGAAATTTATGATTTATTGACTGCAAAAATGAGAACATGAGAGCTCAAATCAAATAGTGTGGGAAGTGGTGGAAAATGAAAGTAATCGAGCTTCATGATGTTTGTATCAAGATATTAAATCTTGAGACAACAAAAGATGCATGAGACAAGTTCAAGGAAGAGTTCCAAGGGAGTGAAAGAACAATGAGGATGAAAGTTTTGAATTTGAGAAAATAATTTGAAGCAATCAGGAGTCTAAAACAATTTTTTGAGAGACTAGCGATTATTTAAATAAGATTGTTAGCCTAATTGTCTATCTCGCGAGACGAAAATATCAAGTGGTATTAGGCAAGAAAGGTGTTTTGTTGGATGAACAATTTGTTTCTGTTTTTTTTAATTTCCAAGTTATTTTTTGATCCAATGTTTTTGGACTTTTCTTTAAAGTTTCTTAGGTGACTTAAGCATTTGTGTTTATATATAGGGACACCAAATACATTTGTAAACACCTTGATTGGTCAATATATGAATTTTGAATTTAGTAAGAGAGAATTCTCTTGGCTATTGTCATAGAACTTTGATTCTTATCAAAGATAGACTTTTTTTGTGATTCATCAACTAGATTGTGACATCCTTCCACTCTAGTTCTTATCAAAGATGAAAATCTTTGTGGCGAATCTTCATAAATATGTTAGATTGTGACGTCCTCATCTTTATCTTAATTCTACGTTCTTATCTGATTTGTTTTTTTTTTTGTGCCTCTTAAGAATTCAAATTCAGAAACGATTGTACTTTTTTTTTGGATAAAATCATATCATTTATATCCAGATTGTATCATCTAGTAACTAGAACAAGGTTTCTAGTTTGATATCCTCTTCATATTATTTTTGTCATATAAAAAAAACAAAAGAAAAAATGAATGTTTGTGTTTTATGCTTTGTTTTGAAATTTTGTTTTGTTCATTGTTCTTAGAATTTTGTAAGGAGAACCCCTAAGGTTTTATCCAATTTTGTTGAGTTTTAATTTTTCATGCTCTTCATTTAAATTGTACATTTCTATATTTGATTTGTCAAGATTATCCACTTTTGTATCTTTCTATTAATTGTAGTACCAATTAACTGTTTACTTTGATTTTGCATGAATTTTGGTGTTTAGTGAACAATTTATTTAGTTTTCTTTGTTTGTAGTTGAATTGCAAAATTGAAAAAAAAAACAAAGAATAATGGATCCAACTAAAAGGAAACAAATATATATTGAAAGAAAAGAAAATGATAAAGTAAGGATACAAGAGAGAAAAAAATTGAAGAGTTCAACAAAAAATTTTATTGCAATTTTTATTTGTTCTTTATTGATCTATTGAATTGTAATAAGTCTTTTTTTTTTTATAATTTGGGTGTTATGTTATTTAACTATTTTTGTTAGTCATGTTATTTTCTAATTTTATTGTTTTTTGTCTTTTAAAACTTTTTGAAGTTTTATCTAGAGTTTTGTATTTTCTTTTACCTCTTGAGTCAAGATTTAGATCTCACAATGTTTTTCACCTTTTATTGTTCACGTTGTTTATTCACTCTTTATTTAAGTTGCTGAAGTTTTTTGTAAGTGTTAAAGGGAATTTGAGTAAAAAAAGGAAAGAGAGTACTTTAAAAAAACCTACAATTTGATAGACGAGTATATTCTTTAGTAAAACACTTAGAAGAGTAGTGAGGTTTTAAATATATTTTATTGTCATTTTGTTTTACTAATCTTTCTTGCATGATCTAGTAATATTGAGCAATGCAACATGTTTTAACAAAGATATTCTTTTGGGAGTAGGTTTTACATATGGTTTAATGTATCATACTCCTCACAAGGATCATTTGGTTAGAAGATTTGAAAGTAACAAAAGAGTGACACGAAGAGATACACCTAGTGTTTGTTTGGCCTTGGTGGAGAATGTCAATGAAATCATGTCATGCATAGTACATCTAAAGGAAAAAAATGTGGGTTTAGAAGAAAGCATAAAAATGGCAACAAATCATTAGTAAGGGCCAAAACAAGTACTCTAAAATGTTCCAAATATAAAGGTTATGGTCATTAAACTCATAAATATCGTAATTGGAATGCAAACCAATGAAGATCTCAAAAATTACATGCTATACTTGAAAAAAGAGGAAGAAAAGACATTGCAAAAATTAAATGTCTTGAAAGAGAAAAACAAGAGTAGAAACTAAAGAGAACACAAGAGAAGGAAAAAAAAATAAGGAAAAAAGAATATAATTATAGAACCAGAATGTATCATCTAGTATTTAGATTATATTACCGGTTATGTTTTCTCATTTGATAGTGGTATTTTCTCTTAAAACTCAAAAGCTTAGAGTACTTAAGAAAAATGAAATTTTTCTAAAGTTGTACTTTGTGGATAGACCTGTCAAATAGGCCCTGGCCTTAGCCCACGTGAATTGGGGCCAAAAAAGCCTCTAAGGTCAAAAAAGCCCTTTATTAAAAAAGCTCCCAAGGCTAAAAAGTCCCAAAGCCTTGTGGGTTAGGATCAGCCCATGGGCTTTCTTTTTTACAAAAAAAAAATTAAATATCCAACAATAAATTGTATTTTTGTAGAGAAAAGGAACATTTATGTTAAGTGTTATAACTTGGAAAATACATATAAGCATACATGTAAACATATTTCTTTTACTTTAATAAATATTTTTACATAATTATTAATTA